>NC_067483.1:40889155-40965263 GCF_947179515.1 Apodemus sylvaticus
TGGGTCTCAGAACCCACATCAGAGTTCACAACTATCCGTCCAACCATCTACTCACAACTCCATTCCAGATCTAATGCCCCTTCTAACCTCTGAGGGTGCCAAGCATCTAAGTGATGCACACATGTACATGTAGACTCATATTCAGTAACTTAAAAAAAAGTAAATGAGTAAAATTAAAACATGAAGTTGGGAATTTTCTGGAAAATGTGTATACACACACACACACATATGTATGTATATATGTATGTACACATCCCTAGCATAATTAAGAAAGAATAAAGTATAATAAATGTTGCTATTAATTTTTGGATCATTAAAAAAAAAAGAAGAAGAAGGCTGGAGAGATGGCTCAGAGGTTAAGAGCACTGACTGGTCTTCCAGAGATCCTGAGTTCAATTTCCAGCATCACATGGTGGCTCACAACCATCTGTAATGGTATCCAATGTTCTCTTCTGGTGTGTCTGAAGAGAGCGACAGTGTACTCATATACATATAAATAAATAAATATTAAAAAAAAAATTTTTTTGGGATTGTGGAAAAGAAGGTTATGGGGTGGAAAGAAGGCTCAGAAGAGCACCGCTCTTCCAAAGGTCCTGAGTTCAGTTCCCAGCAACCACATGGTGGCTCACTATCATCTGTAATAGGATCTGATGACCTCTTCTGGTATGTTTGAAGAGAGCAACAGAATAAATAAATCTTAAAAAATCTCCCCTTACACTGAAGAGCAGCAGCATTAATCTCCAGACAGAGCTCAGAGCTCAGGAGAGCAGCCCATACCTTTGTGTCTCTTGCTTTTCTTTTTTCTGGAGCCTGATCTTTCCTGAGTGCTTTCCTCCTGGGCGTCCATCTCATCACTGCTGTCCAGGATGTCACAGGGCTCACCCACCCCGGAGAGAGCCTCCTCCGCAGGAACCTGGGACGCTTCCAAGCCACAAAGAGATTTTACTAGGAGAAAACAAAGAAAGAATGAAATGCACTTGGGCTCGTTTGCAAAAACCTTGAAAGCATGACAAAAAGAAAACGTCTCCAGGCGGTGGTGGCGCACTCCTGTAATCCAGCACTCTGGGAGGCAGAGGCAGACAGATTTCTGAGTTTGAGGCCAGCCTGGTCTACAGAGTGAGTTCCAGGACATCCAGGGCTATACAGAGAAACCCTGTTTGGGGGGGGGGGGGAGCGTGGAGGGGAACACGACAAATCCAAGAAACCAGAAAAGAAAAGAAAAGAAAAGAAAAGAAAAGAAAAGAAAAGAAAAGAAAAGAAAAGAAAAGAAAAGAAAACGATATGTCAAAGTAATGGATGTAATGGCTGTTAACTGCATGGTAAAATATGCACAAATTCGGAAAAAAAAAAGGAGGGACTGGTGTCAAGGAGTGACAATGGAAATTAATGAGTACGTAAAGCGTGGGATTTTGTTCTTGGTTTGGTTTGATTGTTCTTTTGTGACAGGATCTTACAATGTAAACTTGCTGTGTAACCAAGCTAGCCCCAAACTCACAGAGATCCACCTGTCTCTGCCTCCCCGATGCTGAGATTAAAGGAATGCCCACCCCACCTGGTCACAAAGTTGGTTTTAATTCAAAAAGGAAACAAAAACAGTTCGGCTCCGGAACCTGCTGATCCTGGCTACACACACCCATCCCATCCACGATATGAGAAAGTAAACTGTTGGAAGAGCAAACATGTTCGTGGCCAGATGCCCAAAGGGCAGCAGGAAAAATACCGGGTCGCAATTCCAAGAAAAAAAAAACACACCTAATGCTGATTAAAAGTTCGGGCCTAAAAAGATCCACGACAGCCTACCTTCCTGCTGAACAGCGTTGGCCACGGCTTTCTTGACCCGACCAGACCTGACCACCGCCGGATCCGAGTTGGCATAGTCCGCCACGGTCACTGAAACAGAGCAAAGCGCCAAGGGCTCCTGAGACTCGGTGCAAAGTCTCCGCGGCCGCTCCCCGCCGAGTCCCGCCGCTGGCCCCGGCCGCCCAGCCCCCCGCTGCCGCCCGGCCCCGCCCCTCGCCCACCTCGGCCCGAGCAGGCGTCGTGGGCCCGGAACTTGAGCCGCTTTCCTCTCTTGGGCATGATGACGGTGTCCGGACGAGGCCCGCCTAGCTGGCCGGGGCCCCGGGCCAGGTCTCGGCCCCGAGAGCCGGCTCCCGGAGCCCCGGGGCACCTCCACCCGGCTCCGCGGCCATCCCGCACCGAGGCTGCGGCTATCGCGAGGACTTCGGCGAGGGTTCCGGGTCCCGTTGGTTGCCGACGCCCCTCTCGGGGAGCCAATCGCCTCCGGGGCCGGGTGACGTCATCACCAGGCGCCCTCAGCTGTCGCGGAGTCCAGGTTCCCAAAGGGTAGCGGGCTGTTGGACATGGATGCACGATATCACCTTCTCTAGGGCGTTCGGTGTGTTAGACCCAATCCTCCAACCGCGTTAATTAGAACTAACAGTTTATATCCTGGTCCACCTCAGCATCTAGATTGCAAATATACCTTGTTATCGTCATTCTCTCTTTCCCACTTACGCCAAGTAACCTGAACGTAAATATCAAAGTGGTCGCTATCTTTTGCTTACAAAGGCTTTGAAATTCTCTGTCCAGACCTGTGACTAATGCCTGTAATCCCAACACAGAGGAGATGGCAGAGGAAGGATCAGAAGGTGAAGGTTATCATCGGTTCGTAGACAGTTGGGCTACAAGAGATGCTGCCTGAAAAATAAGTAAATAAATGTCTGAATTCTCAAAGTAGAAGAGATTCTTAAAAGGTTTTTTTCATCGCCATCATCCGAGCAAATTCTAAAAGGCTATAGATGCAAAAATACCATATTTCCTTTGTATTGAAAGAGACGTCCCGAGTACTGTCTTTTAGTTTCTTATCAGCTCCCAAAGTGGCTTAAGAAACAGTCCTTTTGACCCAGGCATCCCAACTGCCTAGATCTATTCAGAGAATGCCCTCTAACACACCTCGAAGGGGACTCCATTTTATTCTAATTAGTACTGTGCACAGACGTCATTAAGAGCAAACCACATAACTTTTACTAGATAGAATTATGAAACACTCTACCACCAGGGATCATGGAGTAAGGCTTGGATCACTTGGGAATGATAACTGAAACAACATAATTGGTTATAATCATACTCTAATTTATCTAGAATTATAACAGGAAGCAAAGGTCTAACAGCCTATAATTGTTCCAAATAATTTTCCATGTATACATAATTAATGTCTGTAGTTGAGTTCAAAATACAGCTGGTCAGCACTGAGCCTTCTCATCTCATATTACCAGTAAAAAATTAATGAAGCTTCCATGCATGCGGATCGCTGCTCATGTGACACTCACAGCTGGGAGTCTGGAGGGAATCAAAGATGCAAGAGACTCAGGTCCTATTAATAAACCACCAACTGCTTAAAAATACATAAAGGTTTTTAGCTGCAGTGTTCTCTCATTTTAATGCTTTGGAATGAAAAGCATGCTAGTTCCTCTTTCAAATTTTGACTGAGAAAAACCTTAAGATTTCTTGGAGTGTTTAACCACTTTGGAGGAACAAAGGACCATAAGTCTTTTATTCCTCATTTCAATAACGAGCAACCACCAGTGGCTGGGGAAACGCTTACACTATAAAGCATTTACCATAAAAGATGCTTGGAGGGCTGGAGAGATAGCTCAGCTCTTAAGAGCATTGACAGCTCTTCCAAAGGTCCTGAGTTCAAATCGCAGCAACCACATGGTGGCTTACAACCATCTGTAATGAGATCTGACACCCTCTTCTGAGGTGTCTGAAGACAGCTACAGTGTACTTACATATAATAAATAAAGAAATCTTTAAACAAACAAAGATGCTTGGCAAGAACTTTATTATCTCTCAACCTCCACATAGAAGTCAAGGGTTGTTGGGGTTATGGTGGTGATGATGGGGACTCACTGGGGATGTAGACACAGGCTAATCCCTAGGGCATACTAGCCAGCACCACATACACACACACACACACGAGCAACAAACTTCAATTGGTTGCATTAATGATCAGACCCAATTTTACAGGTTCTTTCTCAAAAGATAAAGCGTAAAGTTACCTAAGTTACCATTTTATTTAAATAGAAGTTGCTTAACCTAGCTATCAGGGGGAAAGTAGGTCTTTCTCAAACAAGCGGGAAATGTAAGGACAATATGTAAATAGGAAAAGAATATGTCCTCTCTTTCTAGATTATGTCCACAATACTCCTGGTATTGCATTGTAAATTTATTTAGTGCTAACAGTAAATGTTAATGTGTGTGTCTTTTAAGATCCTTTCTTAAAAACCTATCCTGTTTTTTTACAGAATCTTTGGTCAGTGCAACGTCCTTTTGGAGGCAGTCCAGTAACATAAAAATTAAAAGAAGTAGAGATTGTTCCCTTCAGTGTCCTACTTTTCAAAAGAAAGAGTCTAACCAGGAATGCTGGTACAGGCCTTCAAACCTAGCACTCAGCAGGCAGAGGCAAGGGACCTCTGTGAGTTTGAGGAAACCTGCCCTACCTTTTGCAGCAAGTCCCAAGCTAGAACTTAGCAAGAGCTTTCTCAAACATAAAAATAAATTTAAACAGAGTATAGATTGTGAAGCTAAACTTGCTTGGGCAAAAATCCATGGGTGCAGTACACATTTGTGAGCCCAGCGTTTCTGCGGCAGAGACAGAAGAAGGTCATAAGCTTAAGGCCAGTCTGGATGAGACCTTGTCTCTAAAAGCCAAGAGCTGGGGCCGAAGACACGGTGGCAGAATAGTTTTTTAGTATATGACACTGGGTTTGAGCGCCAGAACTGAAAATAAAATGTCTAGCCACTTACATATATGTAACTTTATCTTTTACCTACACAGTACAAGTAATATGTCCTGCTTGACAGGATTATCAAATCATCACATTAACTCATAAAAGGCATTTAAAATAGCGTACAGCAAGCAGCTAAAAAACATCAGCTATTATTGTGGTAGTGGTGGTAATGATAGTTGAGTTATGGCTGCTATTGTGTTTTGTTTTGTTTTGTTTTCCAAGGCAGGGTTTCTCTGTGAAGCCCTGGCTGTCCTAAAACTCACTCTATAGACCAGGCTGGCCTCAAACTCATGTGCCACCATTCTGCAGCCTGCGGCTGCTATTACTTAAAAACACATAGTGGGCTGAGATGACTCAGTGGGTGCTTCCCCCCAGCCTGATGAGTTTTTGCATCTACTTCAGGAAGACAGATTACAGTGCAGAGTCACAGTCAAGGCAGGCCATGCCAGCGGACTAAAACACTAGCAGACTAGCTGGAGTTCCTAGCCTGCAAGTGACAAGATGAGACTTCAGACAGAAGACTATCTCCCAAGCTCATAGTTAAAACCAGTATATTATGCCACCCTTAAAATTTACATTGATAACCTAAAAAAAATCAATATACCAAGCAAATATGGAGCCAAACAATAGCATCTTAGAGAAACTCTGTAAACAGAAAACAAGTGGGAAGAAAGGCTACTTAATAAACTTCCATGATGTGTCAAAGCCATGGACAGAATCTAAGAAGAATTTAACCCAGCATGAGAATCTAGTGCCATCAAAAAAAAGTATATTAATTAAATCTAGCTAAAAATGATTGTGACTGGCTTTGTTAGCCTTATTTAAACTGTACAATTTTTTTTATTTTATTATTTATTTATTTGTGTGGGTTTTTTGAGACAGGGTTTCTCTGTGTAGCCCTGGCTGTGCTGGAACTCACTCTGTAGACCAGGCTGGCCCTGAACTCAGAAATCCACCTGCCTCTGCCTCCCAAGTGCTGGGATCAAAAGGCATGCGTCACCACTGCTCAGCAGCATTTTTTTAAAAATTAGTCCATTTAGTTTAATCTCGTGTGCTGAATATTACAATCAGTATAGGCATAGAACCCCCAAGACTAAGTTCTCAGCACAAAGGAAAGAAAATTTTTGGTCTCAGAGGGACAGAGGGCAGGGAATAAGCGACAAAAACAGGAAATAAAGGATGAGGGAGACGGGGAAGGGAACAAGGGAGAGGGGGCAAGGATATTTGTCCTGGAGGGGACAAAGGACTGCCTCTGGATATAGGAAACAGACGAGGCTCTTTGCTAAAATGGCAGTTTATAAAGGTACCTGGGGGTGTTAGGATGAGGTGTTTAGTTTTAACTGGGTGTGTTAATTAGATGGGCCAAGGGGACTTTCAGTTCCTGGACTTCATTCAATGCTTTGACAGCTGGACCTTGGTAGTAAGCCTTAGGAGAAGGATGTGGCCAGAGAGAAGCTAGACCTCAGTGACTTAAGGACTTGAGGAATGTAATCAAGGCAGAGGGAATGGGGAGAAGGGCCAGGCTCACCAGAGCCACCATGCTTGTCATGCTCACGCTGTCAGAGTCTTCACTGATGGGTTTACAGTTAAAATAAGAACAAGAAGAGTAACCTAGTGATCGGGCCTTAGGGCCGTTACCTGGGCTTGAACCATTTTCCTTCCTGTTAACAAGGTCTTACCTTACATACCTTACTTCATCTTACCCTCTAAATATGTAAAACGGACAGAATCATGGTACCCATTTCAAAGAGTCAGGTAAGTGAGAAAGTATCTGGGAAGCACTTAGCTTAGTATAGGTGTATAGTATATTCTCAATAAACTTCAGCTACAATTACAAGCAGAAGTATCATATAGTATCCGAACTAACTCTCACAAGAGAATCCTTGGTGACATTCTATAACAGGCAATTGATCTGGCCCCCTAACAGAGATCGTAGGCACCTAAAACTAAAATCTTGCCTCTGAGAGATGAAGAGATAGCCAAATATAAGAGCAGGTTCCATTCCCAGCACCCAGATGGTGGCTCATAACTATCCTTAACTCCAATTTCAGGGGATCTGACGCTCTCTCTAACCTCCACCAGACATGGAGAATACACATGGTGTACAGACTGCTTGCACACATAAAATAAATCTTTTTTTTTTCATTTAAAATCCCATATCCAAGCCAGCAAATCAAGGAAGAGCTACAAGCCAAAACCAGCTAGCTGCTGGGTAATTTGTCTCCTCCTCAGTTAATTATCTGTGGCTACTTTAGCTCTACAAGAGCACAAAGCAACAGCACATGACGGCGAGGATGTGGAGCAAAGGGAACACTCCTCCATTGCTGGTGGGAGTGCAAACTCGTACAACCACTCTGGAAAAATTGCATGTCTGGGCTGGAGAGACAGCTCAGTGGTTAATAGCACTGACTGCTCTTCCGGAGGTCCTGAGTTCAAGTCCAGCAGTCACATGGTGGCTCACAACCATCTGTAATGAGATCTGATGCCCTCTTCTGGTGTGTCTGAAGATAGCTACAGTGTACTTATTTGTACTTATTTATAATAATAAATAAATCTTTGGGCCTGAGTGAGCAGAGAATGAACGAGCAAGGTTAACCAGAATGAGTGGGGCTGACTGGAGTGAGCAGAGGTCATAATTCAATTCCCAGCAACCACATGAAGGCTCACAGCCAACTGTACAGCTACAGTGTACTCATATACATAAAATAAATAAATAAATCTTTGAAAAAAAAAAGAAAAGAAAATTGGATGTCAAAAGCCAGCTTCAACAGCCCAGGGCAAACAGAGCCAAGTGTGGAGCGGGCAATTGAGGTCGTGCTAATGACAGGGGCCAGCACAGGCCTCTAGAGCTAAGGAGAAGAGTAGTCATAATCTCCATTTTGTAGCTTAAATATTTGAGTCTTTGAGGTTTAATGTAGACTCTGTATAATAGCCTGCCCCTGGGGTTTGTAGGGAATGCCAATGGAGTGTGAAACACTGAAAGTTAAACACCAATTTTTTTTTTTTGGTTTGGTTTTTTGGAGACAGGGTTTCTCTGTGTAGCCCTGGCTGTCCTAGAACTCACTCTGTAGACCAGGCTAGCCTCGAACTCAGAAATCCGCCTGCCTCTGCTGCCCAAGTGCTGGGATTAAAGGCATGCACCACCCCGGCCCGGCAAACACCAATTTTTAAAGGCCTTACATGTATAAACAGGAGCATTGTCTGTTTTTAAAGCCTTTGGTGTTCCCAAAATTGTGTATACATGTATGTATGTGAAATCTTTTGGAGCCGGCTCCTTGGAGTTTGCTCCATTCAAAATGTGTGTGTGTGTGTGTGTGTAAAATGGTTGGAACCTGCATGTATGTGTGTCTGTGTGTGTGTATATGTGTGTGTGTGTGTAAAATGGTTGGAACCTGCTTGTTGGAGCTTTGCTCCATCCATCCAATATTTTTGTCTGTCTATCCGCATGTACGTATGTATGTACATGTAGATATAGATAGATAGATAGATAGATAGATAGATAGATAGATAGATAGATGAAATTGTTGGAGCTTGTCTTGTTTTATCCACTCTGTGTGTGTGTGTGTGTGTGTGTGTGTGTGTGTGCGTGTGTGATTTCACCCCTTTTCTCTTCTCCCTCTTGCCAACCCCCAAAGAGTTTGAAAGAGTTCAGAGAGTTGCTCAACAGTCACAGGGGGTGCTGACCCCAATGAATCAAGCTTTATTCCCTCAGAGAAAAGTCTACTCAATGATTACTCTACTCACTGACTGCCAGCAGCAGCCTCCGTCGGTTGCTCCATCTGACCCAAAATCTGTCCTGTGTACAAGGAGTACAGAGACAAAGATGGAGCAGAGACTGAGGGAATGGCCACCCAGTGACCGGCCCAGTGAGACCCATCCCATGGGCAAGAATGCTCTGTATGCATAATTGTCCTACAAGAGGCTCACCCGGCAGCTGACTGAAACAGATGCAAGACTCACAGTCAAACATTAGATGGAGCTCAAGGTGTCTTGTGGAAATGTTGGGGGAAGGATTGAGGGATCTGGAGGAGATAGGAATTCCACAGGAAGACCAATAGAGTCAAGTAACCTGGACCCTTGGGAATTCCCAGAGACTGAACCACCAACCAAACAGCACACTTAAGCTGGACCTAGGTCCCCACCACCCATCCCGACTCCCCATCCTCTGTCCCCAAACCCCCATCCCTGACCCGTCCAGCAGGTCCAGTTATTCCAGGGTCCCGAAGAGTTGCTACCTAAGGGTCAAAAGGGGGGAGAAAGAAAGGGAGACCAAGCAATCAGGGTGTCTTTATGTCAAGGTCTCATTTAATGTGGGGGAGGCCAACAGGTTTTAAGGCTTACAGAGAAGAAATAACCTTCACACAAGGACAAAGGAGGGAAGGGCGGAGACACTCCTGGTGATTGAAGCAGGAAGCGAAGAGGTCACCTGGTGGGGACACCCGGAGTTAACAGCCACCACCTTAGGGCCATGAGTAAGCATTAAATCTGAATAGCTCAGGATGGCTTCCCACATCTCTCCCTTTTTTCTTTCTTAAGTTGGGGGGGGGGGGGTTGGCTATGGAAAGAGGGCCAGTGGAGAGCCTGTTTTAGGCTATGTGGTTTTGCCCCCATGTCCAGCACCGCAGTAACTAAGCCTTTTTAGATCCTAGTAGGGCAGGGCCTCTGCCTTAGGCTATGTAAGTTGCACCCACTCCTGGCATCACATCCCACTCCAATGGCTTAATCAGGCCCTTGGTGGGTGTGACGGGCATCCAGGTAGAGGATTCACAATAATCCCATCAAGTAGTCACCCTGCAGCCAATAGGCGGTGTGCATCTGGCTTGTGGCACCACAATATTTCCCATCATTGGCTACTCCACAACTTAAGGCCCTCAGCCACTATTAGGAGCTGGAGGTCACCCTCCCTGGCATTGACGTTTCTACAGCTTACGGAACCAAGAAAGCTCTGTGCCTGCAGCAAGGGTGGAAAACTGAAGGCCAGCGGAAGAGAGGTTTTCGGCTGAGTCTCGGATGTCCAGCCGATGGTAGTAGGCTGCAACTGGTCTGTTCAAGGCAGAATCAATCTGTGATTTAACAAAACTGGTTAATCTGTTAAAAGCCCAGGGGCCAACTGACAAAAGCAACAAAAGATCCAGGAGGGGCCCCAAAAGGCTAGGGAACAAGGTGGAAAGCCAGGGAGAAGTCTCAGCATCAGCATACTCTGGCAGCTAGAATGTTCCTTCAGCATCCTGTAGAAAGAACACAAACATGCCTCTTCTCTACACTTAGAGTTCCCTGGCATTAAAATTTTTTAATTTTTGTGGTATATAGAGATGTGATTCTCCCTTCTTTTATTATAAAAATATTGTTGTAAAGTTCTATGGGCCTGTTCCATAATATCTTGCCTCTGCGAATTATGAGGAATCTCAGTAATATTACTAATATTAAATTATTAATAAAACATCTCAAATGACTGACTATAATAATCAGTTATAATATTTGTCTTAATCTGATTTGGAACATTCAGTATGAAAAATAACATATGTAAAAACAATTATAACTAGAAAGCTTGAAAAGCTGTCAATGATCATATGTATATTTTGATTAATATTTTTGAATTGCATTTGTATTGTAAAAGTTAAGAATTAGTAGCATTAAAAAAAGAAACAATTTCAATCAATTGTAAGCCATGAGTTATATATATATATAAATCAAAAGTTTGATTTTTAACATTTTAAAAAGAACAGCTACAGCACCCAATTCAATTATCTGTGCTGAAGCAAGGGGACACTCAAAAGAATAAACATGTGATCTAATTATATGAGCTTTACTCCCATAGTAGGTGTATTTTTATAGGATGATGTATAAATCTATAACAATAAAAATATGTTTAGAGGCATATTTTTAACAACTTATCTTTTAGATAACAATTATTAATTTTGCCTAAAAAAGGATTGCCATGTAATAGATCAACCATCAATGTTTTGTAATAACCTTTTTGATTGCTGTTTGAAACAAGGAACAAACGTTTTCTACCTTGAAAACAGGGTTAGGTCTTCCACGGGCAAGCTTAAGATGAGGTTAATATAAGATAAAGCCAATTAATATATTCTAACAACCTTTGAAAATCATTTACTTAAAAAATTTAAAGCCCATAGTTAGGAGCAAAGGCCTGTAACAAACATTTCATGAACATTATACACTGAAGAATTTAAGATCCCAGCTTCTTGTATTGAGATAGAGACAAAATATCTTTTCTCACTTAAGGTAAGGCTACTAGCCATTCCTTGAAGAAAAAAACCTTCTAATGAAATTATTTTATTGCTTCTTTAAAGTTAGAAGCAAATGCTTTTATAATTGTCAGAATGTAAAGCAAAAAACACCCTATAAATTTTGTATGGGGTAGACAGGCCAAATGTTAATGCCTTTATAAGTTCTATATAGTCTTATTGACCTTTAAATGTTTTGAACTGCATTTTAAACCACACCCGGATAAGAATGTAAGGAATGTCCTTTTAGCCAAACATTCCCTAGTTGAGGCCTGTAAGGCAAAAATAGTTTTTCACAAGCTTCCACTGAGGCAGCCCCAAGCCTTGTATTAATTCCCCTTTTTTTTTCCCCAAGGACCCACCTTGAGTCCTTGGCAAAGACATTCTCTGCGTGGTTCCTCAAATTTAACCATCTTCTAATCTGAGCTTTTTATGTAAGACCAGACCCAAACCCAACCTGCCTGTCCAGTCTAGCAAGGACATTTTGAGGATTGACTAACAAAAGGAATCTGTAATTCCAGGTTGCTAGAAGAATCCTAGTTTCATAGTAGTCAATTAGCCTGTTTGATATTAAATAAATTTCCACTGAGATCTCCCTTTTAATCTTGGAGGGTTAAATTTTGTTCCTACCATTGTAGCCTATAAACTTGTGGAAAAGTGGCAATAGGCCTATAATGGCCACAGCAGTATCATTCTTAAAATTATCTTAATTACAAAATATGTTAAGAATCATGAGCCTTTAACCAGGCGCAAACTGCAGCCAATGGCACAGTGGCAATTTTTATTGTAACTCAATTTTTCCTTGCAATATTAGAGCACAACTGCAACTTTGGAAGCAAGTCCCAATTTTAAACATTCTATTTTCTTTAAAATCAATGGTGAACACACCATTTTTACAGCACAAGGTTTGTCTGCCTGTTCTTATGTTCAAGTGTATGACAGTGTAACTTATTAAAGAGGCATTATTTTAAATCATATTTCTTATAAGTCCAATCTCCAGGCCAAGATTCACACAAAACACCATGCCAATTTAGAAGTATCTTAGAGGCCTATATTTCCTGGGTTGCGACATGCCACGTGTAACTAGTTAAAATGGCTCTGACACTGAATTGCCAGTTTTAAACTAACCTTTTCTTAATAATACTATACCTTTTAAATCATAGCCAATTAATTTATAACTCTATAGTTAAGATATGTAAAACCTTATACCATTAAGACCAATTAAAAACAAGAATAAAGCGATTGCACGAATCTTACGAGTTAAACCAGAGTTTTCCCAAACTGGAGGTTATTGGCCCTTTAAGAGAAAAAGTTGAGCATGTTGCTCCTGCGGGGCCTACCGGCTCGTGGCCCTCAGAGTTCCGGGGTTCCTCCAAGACAGAGCAAAGCCAAGTAACTCTGAGATGCCTCCCAAGTGCTGGGATTAAAGGCATGCGCCACCATTGTCTGCTGCTGCACATGGCTTTTTTTTTTTTCTTTTAGCTGTGTTTTACTCCTACTTATGAATGTGAGGCACCTCAAATTAGCCTCCTTTGTGTAAACTAGGACTGACAGGACTGCCAGCAAATAAAGCTTTTTTTACCATTTTTTTCTCTTTATAACATAAAACATAAAAACGACTAATCATTCAGCCAGTCAAAACAATAGACAACATAAATTGACACATATATGGACACACATGTAGCAGATGTGCACTTGGTCTTCATGTGGGTCCCTCAACAAGTGGAGTTAGGGGAGGGGGTGCTGTTTCTGACTCTGTTGCCTACCTGTGGATCCTGTTCCCCAAGGTGGGCTATCTTGTCTGGCCTCAGTGGGAGAGGATACGCCTAGTCCTGCAGCGACTTGATGTGCCAGGGTGGGCTGATACCCAGGTGGGGTCTCCCTCTTCTCAGGGGAGAAGGGGAGGAGGAAGAGCTGTGTAAGAGGCACACTGGGAGGAGAGGGGGAGGCTGCGATCAGGATGTAAAGTAAATGAATAATTTAATTAATGGAGAAAAAAAGAGCACAAAGACCATAAAAGCCAACAGTGGCGTCTCTTATCAGAAGTGTCTGGGCAGTCTGTGCCACGTGGGGGCAGCAGAGCCTCGTTAAAGGATCAAAACGTTAGGTCTTCACGAAACCCATCTGCAAAACTAAAGCACACCAACTGCTACAGAAACACGTTTTTGCCACTGACAAGTTTCTTTTTCTAACTCCCAAGGTTATGACATACGGACCTCCCCGCTCCCCCACTCCTCCTCCTTCTCGGCAGTGCTGTAGTGTAGAGTCTTACAGGTGATTTGCCATTGCCTGACTCTGGGTAGGGTTGGCGGTGCTGGGCTGTCTTGAAGGAGCAGCTCAGGAACCCTCGGCCCACCTTGTACAGAGCAGAGCCCTTCAGCTTCGGTGTTTGTTTCCATTTTAGTTTCAAGAGGACCATTGCTCTCTGGGGGACTTCAGATGTCTTTTGAGGGTGACACCAGAGAACCGCCAGAAAGACCCTGCAACTCTGATGGATTTACTGCTCCAGCTGCTCTGAGGATTTTCATAGGCGAGAAACAACGACGGTCCTTCCATTTTGTTCCCATGGTGGAGATGTGGCGCGTATGACAAAGGCTTTTGCTCTGCTGCCTTTCTGAGACTCTGAGAGTAAATTTGAAAGGAGACATGTGAGTGCATACCGGTAATCAAGACACCTGAGGCAGAGGCGTGCCATGAAGTAGAGGGCCAGCCTGGGCTACATTGCAAGACCCTACCGCAAACAAAGAAGCAATCAAAGGCACGAGCTTATAATGAGGCTTAAACATTGAAAGTACAGTATTCCAGCCAGATGGGGGTGGTGCAAACCTTTAATCTCAGCATGTGGGAGGCAGAGGCAGGCAGAGAGGCCAGCGTGGTATACAGAAGAGTTCCAGGATATTCAAGGCTACACAGAGAAACCCTGTCTCAAAAAAAAAAAAAAAAAAAAAAAAAAGCAGAGCTGAAGCCTGTTGTAGGATTTTTCTCTGTCCAATCACATTAGGGCAGTGCAAGGGAGGCAGAGCTAGGAGTTGGAGAGAGAGGGGGGGGGTCGCAGGAGAAGGAGAGAGAACCTAGATGGTATGGACCTACGTGGCATTTACTAGCCACAAATTGTTATGTTTTTATAAGGTTAGAAATATTGGGATAAAGCTTTTATCATTATCAATTGGCTCTAAAACTATTGTATTGACATCTTGTAAATTGTGTTATTACTTATGCATAAATCTGATTGGCTAACTAAGCTTTAAGAATTTTTCTTTTCTTTCTTTCTTTTTATTTTTCTTTTTCTCTTTATTTATTTATTTTATTTTTGGTTCCTTTCTGAGACAGGGTTTCTCTGTGTAGCCCTGGCTGTCCTGGAACTCACTCTGTAGACCAGGCTGGCCTCGAACTCAGAAATCCGCCTGCCTCTGCCTCCCAAGTGCTGGGATTAAAGACATGCACCACCACCACCTGGCAAGAGTTTTGATTTTCTTGGTTACTGGAATGTGGGTCTGCCGATCAGGGGTTTGTGGCCGAGAGGGAACACAGCTGGGATGCTGTGGGAGCTAGCTGGGAGAGGATAGCAAGAACACACCCAGCAGGACCCCGCCAGGACATGGTGTTGTGGCTTGGCAGGGCAGGAGAGATGGCAGGTTGATTTTTTAACAGAAGCCCTGTAATGTATATAAGATATACCATACACTTTGAGAGGCAGAGAATCAAAGAGTTCTGTGTGTTCAGGGTTAACCTGGTCTATATAATTAATTCTAGGCCAGCCAGGGCTACATAGTGAGAACCTGCCTCAAAAGAAATGATATATATAAAGAAATGATATGCATATATGATACATATTTATTGTGCACACACACACTTACTGAGAGAACTGAATGTACTGTGTGTATGTGTGGCATATCAAACCCAATTGGCGTTACTATCATCTTATCTTCATTTTATTACTATTTTATCTCTGGATTCCACATGTGTCTATCTGATTATGAATATTGAAGTTTAAATCATATTTATGGCATAGCAATTTCCTCTGAGTTAAAACCATTGTGGGACCATGAAAGGCAGTCTGTGGTCTGGTTGAGCGAGGCTTACTCTGGAGACCCAGTAGAACATTCTACAAGGGCCGGAACCAGTGAGCCATGCTCCCAGATACTCAGGCTCCTGACACCAAAATCCATACTCCTGACTCCTCAACTCCATAATCCTGTGGCCATCAGTCACATGTAGAGCCAAGCCCCTAGTGTTCTGGCTGGGCTCCACCCCCACAGTTACCTAGCAACAGCCAGGTAACCCAGCCCACTATAAAAGGGGATACCAGGCCCCTCCTAGCTCTCTTGCTTTTTCTCTCTTGTCCTTACCTCTCTCTTGTCTCTTGTTCCTCTCCCCTCTTTCCACGTGGTCATGGCCAGCTCTCACCCCTCTATCTTTTCTTTCTCCCTTTACTTCTCTATCTCTTTTTCTTTTCCTACTTCTCTATAATAAAGCTTTGAAACCACAGACTGTCTCTTTTTAACAAAACCCACCATGTAGGAGTAATGGAATAGGCCTCACCGTCACCAGAGGCCAGACTGGACCAAAGACCCTCCTGCCCAGCCAGGCTTCCTCTACAGGTATATGGGCCCTCGCCAGAACGGCCCCACCTTCTGAGCAAAGACCTTCCCCCTAGCTGGGCAGCCTCCTCCGCAGGTACTTGGGAGCCTGCCATCCCTATATGGGTACGTGGGCCCCGCCTATTTTCCCTACAAACCATCTCATCTTGGAGAGCAGCTTGTTATATTCAAGAAGTTCTAAAGGAAAAAGACTTACAAGCAAGGAAATGAACAGGTCAGAAGGCTTAGGAAGTTCCTGAAACTAATCAGATGCACTAGGCCCCTCCCCCTCAAAAGTTATATAAGCAGTAAGGACTGGGAGACATTCTCACACCAGTCAAGTTGCCTACAAGACAGGAGGATAGCTCAGCTACCTGGAAGAGGCCCATCTTTCCTCCCTTCCTTCCTTCCTTCCTTCCTTCCTTCCTTCCTTCCTTCCTTCCTTCCTTCCATCCTTCCTTCCTTCCTTCCTTCCTTCCTCCCTAGGTCTTTAATACCCCTTTTTGGGACAGGACTGTTCACTCTGTACCACTGGATGCTGGAATTACATAATTTGTCACTTGTTTGTTTGTTTAAGACAGGGTTTCTCTGGGTAGCTCTGACTGTCCTGGAACTCACTCTACAGACCAGGCTGGCCTCAAACTCACAGAGATCCACCTGCCTCTACCTCCTGAGTGCTGGGATTAAAGGCGTGTACCACTACCACCACCTATATTTCATGATTTTTTTAACATGGTATTGAAACTGGTGTTGGCTTTGAGTCTTTCTATCGTAGTAATTGTATGGGGGGGGGCGGTGGGCACCTTCTGTTCCCCTCTATCCTGTTTAGATCTCAAGTAAATGACACAGAGACATCAGATATTTTAACAAGCTGCTGGCACTATGCTGGGTAGGTTCTGAGCTACTCTAACCCAACTATTAATAACCAAATAAATTACTGCCAACTGAGTCTTACTCTGTTGCACGTGTGTCCTTGGGGTGAGCTTCTCCTGGCCACAAGCTCCTGGTTGTCTTCATGGTGCATCCTGCCTCATCTCAACCTCCTCCTCCCTCCTCCTCTCCTGCCCTTCTCCACAAGGTCCCTACCTGAGAGCCCCTCACTTGATTTGCCTTCCTCTCTCCCCTGCCCAGTCACAGTCTAGCTTTTCATTTACCAATCAGAAATTATGTTTTTTACAGCACATTGATCAATACAATGCCAATGTTCAAACTGCAACCTGATCTTGGGTACTGAATGCACAGTGCACAAAACCAATCAATCCCAATCCTCCAACATATCTCTCTATCTCTGTCTGCCTTTCTGTCTGTCCATGTCTCTCTCTCTCTCTCTCTCTCTCTCTCTCTCTCTGTGTGTGTGTGTGTGTGTGTGTGTGTGTGTGTGTGTGTCTGTGTCTGTGTCTGTGTCTCTGTGTGTGTCTGAGTGTCTGTGTTCAAGACAGGATTTCTGTTTTGTTTTGGTTTTTGGTTTTTCAGTTTTTTTTCGAGACAGGGTTTCTCTGTGTAGCCCTGGCTGTCCTGGAACTCACTCTGTAGACCAGGCCAGCCTCGAACTCAGAAATCTGCCTGCCTCTGCCTCCCAAGTGCTGGGATTAAAGGCGTGAGCCACCACCGTCCAGCAAGACAGGGTTTCTATATGGAGCCCTGATTGTCCTGGAACTCATTAACCCAGGCTGGCTCCCACACAGGTAACCACTTCTTGGCTGCTTTGAATCTCAAAGAGATGTTGAACTTAAAATTTTTTAATAATGTTGAAACTATTTAAGACTTCAAAGACTCTTGGAGATAAACTAAATGTTTTTTTTTTTTCATTATATCATGGCCACGAAACATTTCAGGACACACGCAGAATGTTTTGATTCTGAATATGAAATGCCCCCACAGGTTCACATGTTCAAGCTTTAGTTGCCAGAGGCTTTGGTGAAGTGGCTGAATCCTGAGAGATCTAGCTTGGCAGGTATCACTTGTATGATTAATAAATTGATGTTATTGCCAAGAGGTGGCAGGAAGTGAGTGGGGCCTGACTGGAGGAGTTAGGTCAGTGAGCACTCGTCCTTAGGGATTTGGCTTTGCCCTGGCTGCTTCTTATAGGCCCCTTCTCTGCTTCCTGTCAGCCATGCAGTGAGTCGCTCTACTGTGTGAACCTAGAGCAGGAGCTCTGTATCACCAAAGCCCCAAATCAACACAGCCAACTCCCATGAGCAGACTCTCTGAATCTGTGACCGCAAATAAAATTTTCCTCCTTAAAGTTGTTTGTCAGATGCCGGGCAGTGGTGGCACACGCCTTTAATCCCAGCACTTGGGAGGCAGAGGCAGGCAGATTTCTGAGTTTGAGGCCAGCCTGGTCTACAGAGTGAGTTCCAGGACACCCAGGGCTACACAGAGAAACCCTGTCTCAAAAAAAAACAAAAAACAAACAAACAAAAAAGTTGTTTGTCAGGTAAGTGGTGTATCAGCTATATTTACAGCAACATAAATATTATTACATGGAGTAACATCATTGGATGAAATATCAAATCTTGTTTATGAATTTATCAGTTGATGGAAATTTGAAATGGTTTGGGGGGGCTATTTTCATTATCAATAATTTTTTGAGACAAGTCTCATGTAGCCCAGGATGACCTCAGATTTGCTATATAGCTGAGGGTGGTCTTGAACTCCTGACCCTCCTGCCTCCACTTCCCAAGTATAGAAATTACAGGTCTGTGCCACCCTTCTGGGCTGGGCATTGGGCTATTTTGCATAATGCTGCCTGAATATTCATGGAAAATTTGGGGTGCTCATACAGTTCAGTTCGCTTGGAGTACATACTGGAAGTAAAACTGATGTGGTGATACTAACATTTGTGCTTGGTTTGGAGATGGTCTCCCGTGGAGCCTTGGCTGACCTTTCACTCACAAGCAACCTCAGCCTCTCTGGGGCTGGAACTTCAGTCCTGTGTGGTGACTTCTGACTTTGTCTTTAACTTTTTGAGTAATTGACACACTAACCGTCACAGCTGCTACACCATTTCAAATTCCTCCCAACTCTTGTTACTGTCCATCTTTCTCATCATAGCTATCCTAATGGATGTGAAATCATGTCTCACTGTGGTTGGTCCAGCAGGGTCTGGTATTTGCTTGTGTCTGTGTATATATGTACATGGGGGTTGGGGGGTGCATGTGTGTATGGAGGTCACTTCAGAATGCTGTCATCTTGAGCGTCTGCCAGTTCTCTCAATCTGTTTTAAGTCACCCAGTCTCTTCTTTCCTCCCCTGCTATTCTCCTCTCCTCTTCTGCCCGGGGTTTTAGGTAACTGTAGCGCTTGGTGCCGAATGCCATACCGAGGATCAGAGCAGAGTACTGGGCCAAAAAATGATGAGCAGAGAGACCTGAACCAGGGGCACCATTTTGTCCGTGACCTTCGCGCCGGAAGCTCAGCTGGGGCGGAAGCCCACCTGATTTTTAAAAGATGTGATCTGTCACTGAACCTGGAACTTAACGATTCCTGACCCGTCCAGCAGGTCCAGTTATTCCAGGGTCTCGAAGAGGCACTACCTGAGGGTCAAAAATGGGGGGAAGAGAGAAAGGAAGCCAAGCACGCTAACAAAGTCAGAGTCAGTCTGGGTTGTGTCATGGCTTCATTTAATGACGGGGAGGCAAGTGGGTTTTAAGGCTTACAGAGAAGGAAATAACCTTCATGCCAGACAAAGGAGGGAAGGGCAGAGACACCCCTAGGGGTCGAAGCAGGAAGCAAGTGAGGAGGTCATCTGGTCATCTGGAGAGGACACCCGGAGTTAACGCCGGCAGGTACATTCCGTGGTTAGGGCAGGAACATCTTGTGGTATTCTCGGAATCTTCTCACACCGATAGCTCAAGGAGAAGGCTCTAGTTAATTGTTCTTATATTTTAGCAGCCACCACCTTAGGGCCATGAGTAAGCATTAGTCCGAATAGCTCAGGATGGCTTCCCACAGATTCCACTAGACTGACTGGCAATGAACTTCAGAAATTCGCCTGTTACACCTCCTCCACCCTCCTTAGCACTGGGTTGAAGAATGCTACCAATCTTGAGTTTGATGTGGGTCTTGGGGATCTGAACGCGGAGCCTCAGGATTGCATTGCAGGCGCTTTGCTGAGTCAGCGACTGTGGCTCTGGTTTGTACTTTTCCCTAGATGACCGGTGATGCTCAGCTGTGGATGACGTAGTCCACCATGCTAAGTCCAAGAAGCCTCCAGAGGCGGCTTCTCCATACATTGTTCTGTTAAGGAAATCTGTTCTATTTAATATCTTAAACAGTGTGTGGAATGGAGAGACGGACGGCTCAGTGGTTAAGCATTTGCTACTCTTCTAGAGGACCCTGATTGGTTCCCAGCACCCACATCAAGCAGCCCACAGCCACCTGTAACTTCAGTTCCAGGGCACTCGGCACTGCACTCTCTTCTAGCTTCCACAGTACCAGGCACACACACGATACACATTCACATAAAATAAAATCAAGCAAATCTATTAAAAACAAACAAACAAACAAACAACCATGCTGTTGCCCATTGGTGATGGGACATGCCGTTGATCCCAGTACTAGGGAGGCAGAGGCAGATGGATCTCTCTGAGTTCCAGCCTGGCCTACAGAGTGAGTTCCAGGACAGCAAAGGCTACGTAGAGAAACCCTGTTTTGAAAAAACAAAGCAAATTTTAAAATGGGCAGCACCAATGGTTGTATTGTCTTCCGCAACATCAAACTCCTCCTAGCTCTTGTCTGAGAACTACTTCTGTAGGGGTTGACTCTTCATCCATGTTGTCTTGGATAGCGAGCCACAACATGTTATTCTGCAGCAGACAGGCAAGAGCTCAAGCTAAGGCCCCGGTGTCTCAGGGCAGCCATTAGGCCGGGAGTGGCCCCACCAACCTCCACCTGCTCACAGTCATTGCCCAGCCCTGCTCCACCTAGGACAGGCCCCTCTCACCACTGAGGGCAAGCGCAAGAGGAGGCCCTTAACTAGAGCTGCCCAGCTCTAGGAGAAGCCTAAACCCAAGTGCAAAGTAAGTCCCCTGTGCCCTGGAGCTGAGGCTAAAAGAATCCCTCCCAAGAAGAAGCCATAATAGCCATAATAGGGACCAAGAAGGGGAAGAGGAAAAAGAGGGAAGTGCAATCACACGCATAGAAAGGAGCAGGAGGAAACTAACATTCTGAGCAAATGACTTTTTGTTTTAAGATTTATTTGTTTATTTGTTTATTTATTTAATGTATGTGAGTATATTGTTGCTGTCTTCAGACACACCAGAAGAGGGCACCAGATCCCACTATAGATGGTTGTGAGCTACCATGTGGTTGTGAAAGGATAGAAAATAATACAGCCTAACAATAATGACCCCAAGAAGTTAGAAATTTAAAATGCTATCTCGATTTGTTAGAAACTAGGTAAAAGGTCACATTCCAGAGCCTGCCCTTTGTTTAGACCTAGCAGAAAGGCCTTGAATAGGTGATCCTGGCCCCACAAGGTAACTGGAAATGGGCTAAGCTTATCTTGCTTCTGTAAACTGCTCACGCCTTTATCCCTATGCAGGAGTTCATGCAGCTATAGACATTCAATAGGAAACTAATTGGTCCACTGAGCGCGGGCTCCCATAATTTAAACTGATTGGCCTAAAAACTATGGAGTGGTACAAATCAATTGGCTCACATTTCGGGCTCTCCATGCTAAGAAATGATTGGTTTGTGATTTGAGGGCTTTGTCGTAAACTTATAAAAGCTGTAATTCGGCACTCGTGGTCCTCAGTCCTCTACCCCTGCGTGGTGTACGGCTGTGGAACCCAGAATTCTGGAATAAAGAAATTCTCATGCTGTTGCATCAAGACCATTTCTCACGAGTGATTTGGGTGTCGCCTTCCGGGGTGTGGGGTGCTGGGGCACCCTTGGTTTTGGGGGGTCTTACAGTTGCTGGGAATTAAACTTAGAACCTCTAGAAGCACAGCCATTGCTCTTGACTGCTAAGACATCTCTCCAGACCCCACAAATGACTTTAGAAAAGCAATATAATTGACCCTTGAAAGAGGACTCATTGCAGAATTAGTTCTTGAAGGGAGATTGCTATAGGGGACACTGCAACCCTAGACTCGTTAAAGTGTCAGGAATTTAGCAATATTGTGTTTCTTTTCCATTTGTTTATTTGTTTGTTTTTTGAGACAGAGTCTCACCATGTGGCCCTGGCTGGCCTGGAACTCACCATGTAGACCAAGCTTGCCTCAAACTCACAGACAGCTGCCTGCATCTGCTGCCCAAGTACCAGAAGTAAAGGCATGAGCCAACATGTCCGCATGGGTTGTTCTTTAGTTGGCAACCTAATGCACACGCTACCGGAGCAGTCTGTGACCATTGTGTGTGTGTGGGGGGGGGGGATGGGTACTAATTGTTTAGAATGGCATGGAAGATATCAGGGAATGATGAGTATTTTTAGGGGAAAGAGATAGCATATTTAGGATACAGATGGGGGAGTCAGAGGTTGCCCTAGGAAGCTGAAAATGGCCTATTTGTGGAAACAGGCATATCTCCCCTTTATTCCTGAGAACTGTCATATTTCAGGAATTCTGTTACCATCTGACAGAGAGGCTCTCTTATCATAAACCTGGATTTCTTTTTTTTTTTTTTTTTTTTGGATTTTTGGATTTGTTTTTTTCGAGACAGGGTTTCTCTGTATAGCCCTGGCTGTCCTGGAACTCACTCTGTAGACCAGGCTGGCCTCGAACTCAGAAATCTGCCTGCCTCTGCCTCCCAGAGTACTGGAATTACAGGCGTGTGCCACCACTGCCCGGCCTATAAACCTGGATTTCAATCCACCCTTTTCCCTGTGACTCAAGCTGTTCAGCCAGATCTTAGCAAGAGGTTATAGGGACTGTTCAGACTTTGAACCACCTTTGCTGTTCTTTTTTATTTGTTTCAAAGTTTATAGTAGCTGTATCCCATATTTTAAAGATGAGGAAAAGGTGCTAGAGAGATGGCTCAGTGGCTAAGAACAGGTACCGCTCTCTCAGAGGACCACAGCTCCAAACCCAGCACCCACTTAAGACAGTTCAGGACTGTTGTGGCAATCTTTCCGGAATAGGCAAACTGAGACCAATGAGAGTGGAAGAGAGGTGATGTCCCTGGTGAACCAAAGCCAGAATATCTCCCGAAAGGCTTCCTTCTGGGTCCAGTTCCTGTTCTCATTTTACTCTAAAACCATCGGGATGGGCTTCGGAACTATACTTATTTCACCTCATGAAAGTATTCCTAGGACTACTTGAAGTGCTGCAACTCTTTGGGGTAAACTGGTCTCTGGTCAGGTAGATGAGCTATAGATTACTAGAGTAAGTTCTTATACAATGTATCCCTGCACTAAGGGTTATGACAATTGCCTGATCACACAACTGTCCTTCTCCACATCTGTAAACAGTGTGTGCTTGCTGCAGATGTCTGTACACAGCTGCCTTTCTGTATACATTGTAACTGCAGGTTTTGCCTTTAAAAACTCCAACAAAGGAAGACCTAGTCTAGTTCCCCATACTCTGCCTGGGACAGCCCCACCAGTAGTGAATAAAGAGGTCACATAGTTTGATTGATCCAGGCCTCACGTGTTGTTTTGTTTTGTTTTTCAGTTACCTTATAACACTACCAGGGGGCACGGGCAAGCCAACAAGATTTCACAGGAGCAAAAGTGGCCGTCAGCAGGTTGTTAAGGGCAACCATGCATGGCTTTAGCTATTTCTCCAGGTCACCCTGTTCCAGGTAGTAAGTGAAATTATGCTTGGCAAATAATCAAGTACCAACAGTGCTTTAAGTAAATCACTAGATAAATCAATGTCTAATACTTGGTCTTCATTCAACTTCAACAACCACTTGTAACTCAAGCTCTGTGGCGATCTTATCTATGCCTATAGCTTTCCAAGAGGTCCACATACAATGCCCCCTAGCCCCTCCCTCTCTCTCTCTCTCTCTTTCTCTCTCTCTCTCTCTCTCTCTCTCACACACACACACACACACATAAAATTAGAGATAATAAATGAAAAAATTGAACGTGATAGCACAAACCTTCAATCCCAGCACTCAGGAGTTAGAGGCCAGGGGATCACACAAAGTTCCAGGACAGCCCAGCCCTGCCCGGGCAACCTAACAAGACTTTGTTTCAAAAAAAAAAAGGTTTGAGAAAAATTTCAACAAAACTATCTGTATTTGGAGGGGGGAAAATGTGACCAACTTACAGCTCACATCCCTGAGACAGAATCCCAGGAAGTTCCTATCCGCCCTCCTTTCCATCTCCTCTTTCCTGGAGCTGGAGTGAGGTGGGTTAATGGACAGTCTTCACTCAGAGTGAACATGGTCTTCACGGCTGGGGGTTGAAGACCCGAGAGTGGCGGACATTTGGCCTTGCCTCGGGGATGCACACTCTTCTGGCCTGCCTCAGGCTTGCCAAGGACTATATTTTCTTATCTTTGGATAGACCTCTGAACACTAAGTTGGGCCCCAGCTCACGGTCACATGCTGTGATTGACACTCGAAAGGAAGACTATGAATTCTATCTGAAGCCCTAGGTCACCCAGAGCCTCCTTCAGGGAAGGCAGAGTGCCCCTCTGCTCTCTGCTCCCTGCCACTCAAACCTTTGACTTTTTTTCAGTGATTCAACTGAGAGGACAAAACAGAAGAATGAGAGAAAGTCAGGAATGGTGACAACAGAATCAGAGCAGGAGGCCAGGTGTGGTGGCGCACGCCTATAATCACAGCACTTGGGAGGCAGAGGCAGGCAGATTTCTGAGTTCGAGGCCAGCCTGGTCTACAGAGTGAGTTCCAGAACAGCCAGGGCTACACAGAGAAACCCTGTCTCAAAAAACAAAAAACAAAAAACAACAACAACAAAAAAAAGAATCAGAGTGGGTCTAGACTTTAGGTCAATAGCAAGGGATATAACCCTGAGGGCTTGGAGTAGCTTCCAGACTCCATTAACACAAGCAAACACTAGAAATACAGAGAAAGGACTGGCAGTAGAATCAGCTAGAAGAACCAATGGGAAAGCTGGCCTTGCACATCTGTAATGCCAGCACCTGAAAGGCAGAGGCAGGAACATCAGGAGTTCAAAACCATCCTCAGCTATATAGTGAGTTCCAGGCCAGCCTGGGCTACTCAAGACCCTGTGTCAACAAGCAAATGAACTATACTACTTACTATACCTAGAAACAAGAGGCTAGCCTGAGTTTCAAGTTGAGAAAGGACAAAACAACCTACTCTCGGTGTGGGGATAATTGTGCTCTCATCCCATTAGTGTACATAGACTTGAAGAAGAAAGTAATTAGTACTTTGTTGGCAGTTGCTCTGGTGCTGCTATGTATTCAAATGCTAAATTCTATACCCCAAGATCTGGATGCCTCTTATGGACACCAAGTGATGTAAGCCCTGATCCCTGATTTAAAGTTAATTGATTAATAAAGGCTAAAGCCTGTGATTGGGCAGTAGGGAGAGAAAGGCAGGACTTAAGGATTGAGTGACCAGTCTGAAAAGAAATGAGAAGAGAAGGAGAGGAGGGGAGAGAGGAGGAGGGCACAATGAGAGGAGATGAACCATGAGCTCCTGACCAGGAGAAACAAGAAGCGACAAGAGACATGTGGCTGGGCTGTAAGTTAGAATAGCTCCATAACCTGCTCAATCTAGGTTTGCAGCTTGTAAATAAAATACCAGCACTGTCATTTATATAAGCTTGCTAGAGTAAATAATTCTCCTTACAGTACTTGACTAGAAATTAATACCTCACAGAACTGCACCATAAACCCTGATTAAAATCTGTGTCAGACTTATGAGTTAATAGTAGATGGGGGGAGGTGGGGTGGGAGGGTGGGGAGTAGTGGGCGCTCTGGAGAGGATACTGGTTGAAGGAAGAGAGGCTTCTGGTGTCTCTCTCTAGAACATTGGGTGATGCCCAGACATACAAACAAAAACAAAACCTACACAATGTTTTCTTGGCTTCAGAGTCAAGAGAATAAAGAAGTCAGGGTTTCTTCCATGATTCTTCAACCACAAATAGCCTGCAAAGGTCACCCTACATATACATTCCTGATTCATCCCCCACTCCTGCCCAGTCACCCCTCCTTATGTCTTCAAGGAAGTGTGAATGAGAACCATTCCCCACAATATGCATACGAACTCTGACTGGAAGAGATTCAAGCTCCCTGCCCTTTGCCTTAGGTGCAACAGAACCCAGGAGAGGGCAAGAGGAGAGTTTCTTTTAAATTCAGCCTGATTCCTCACAAAGGTGATTCCTGTTTGCTCTCTAGTGTAGGAAGGGATGTGTCTGAGTCTCCTTTTATGATCCTTTGATGGCTTCCCCCAGCAACCCAGGATGTTGGGGTTTTGTCTAAGCTCCACCCCACACCTACCTGGCAATAGTCAGGTATGCCCCGCCCCAGAGATCTGGCCCACTATAAGAGGGGCTACTTGCTCCTCCTCTCTCTCTTTTGCTCTCCACTCTCCCACATTCTCACCTCTCTGCCCCTGGGGCTCTTCCCCACCTCCACGTGGTCATGGCCGGCCTCCATTCTCTCTATTCTCTCTCTCTCTCTCTCTCTCTCTCTCTCTCTCTCTCTCTCTCTCTCTCTCCCCCACTAACTCCCACCCCCTACTCTGAATAAACTACTCTATTCTATACCATGTCTGTGTGTGTGTGGTCCCTCAGGGGCAGAGGTGCCCAGGCAAGGGCCCGCCTGGACACCTTCCCCCACGCCGCCTAGCCACACTCACCTAACCCCCCCCCCCCATACTCTCCCCTTTTAAGCCCTTTCACAGGAGTAGAGGAAGAACAGACATGGAAGCCAAGCGTGGTGCCTATTTCTGTAAACACAGCACTCCAGAGCAGAAGGAGGATCTCAAGTTCCAGCCCAGGCTACATAGCAAGACTGTCTCAAGGAAATGAAAGAGAAAGAGAATGGGGGAGGAAGAGGAGAGAGAGAAAAAAACCAAAAAACTTAGAAAAGGAAGGAAAGAAACTCAGAAGGCCAAGACTAGGCATCGAGCTTCGCCAAGCTCTGTCAGCTGTTTTTCTGTTCATGCATTTCCTGTTGTGTTGGGAGAGGGGCGGAGACAAAGTGGGGAAAGAGAGAAAGACAAAGGAAAAAAGGGTTGAGGTGAGGAACAGTCTGCCTTTTATTTAGATTGTGATGTAACCTGCTTGAAGGTAAGTGTGGGAAGTGGACTCTGGGAATGTAATGTGGTTTCCATGGCAACAGGTGCTGGGCTGGATCCCTATCACCTATTGTGACATTCCTGAGTTTGGAGATGATCTGCCAAGCTGGTTCCTGATACCAACATTTCCCCCAATTAATTGATTATAATCTTAGTTTATAACCATCCTTATATTGCTGGGGTAGGCACTGATATCTGATTATATGTTCTTGCAATGCTCTGTGGTGGTTTGCATAGAAATGGCCCCCATAGACTCATGTGTTTGAATGTTTGGTGTAACCTTAATTTTTTTCAAAACCTATTTTTTAATTAGATATTTTATTTATTTACATTTCAGATGTTATCCCCTTTCCTCGTTTCACCTTGGAAAACCACCTATCCTCTCCTCTCTCCCCCTGCTCACCAACCTACCCACTCCTGCTTCCCTGTCCTGGCATTCCCCTATACTTGGGCATCAAGCCTTCACAGGACCAAGGGCCTCACCTCCCTTTGATGTCCAACAAGGCCATCCTCTGCTACATATGCAGCTGGAGCCATGGGTCCCTCCATGTGTACTCTTTGGTGGTTTAGTCCCTGGGAGCTCTGGGGGTACTAATTGGTTCCTATTGTTGTTCCTCCTATGGACTGCAAACCCCTTCAATTCTTTCAGTCCTTTCTCTAGCTCCTCCTTTGGGGACCCTGTGCTCAGTCCAATGGTTGGCTGAGAGCACCCACCTCTATTTGTTAGGCACTGGCAGAGCCTCTCATGAGACAGCTATATCAGGCTCCTGTCAGCAAGCACTTGTTGTCATCCACAATAGTGTCTGGATTTGGTAACTGTATATGGGATGGAGCCCGAGATGGGGCAGTTCTCTGGATAGTCTTTCTCTCAGACTCTGCTCCACACTTTGTCTCAGTATCTCCTTCTGTGGGTATTTTGTTCCCCTTTCTAAGAAGGATGAAAGTATCCACACTTTGGTCTTCTTTCTTCTTGAGCTTCATGTGGTCTGTGAATTGTATCTTGTTTATTTTGAGCTAATATCCACTTATCAGTGAGTGCATACCATGTGTGTTCTTTTGTGATTGGGTTACCTCACTCAGGATGATATTTTCTAGTTCCATTCATTTGCCCAAGAATTTCATGAATTCATTGTTTTTAATTGCTGAGTAGTACTCCATTGTGAAAGTAAACC
The DNA here is from genome assembly GCF_947179515.1 of Apodemus sylvaticus. NCBI lineage: Eukaryota > Metazoa > Chordata > Mammalia > Rodentia > Muridae > Apodemus > Apodemus sylvaticus. The sequence goes on from NC_067483.1 coordinate 40,917,131, forward strand.
ACATTTTCTGTATCCATTCCTCTCAAAATCTTTGTTTTTGTTTTTTTGTTTTGTTTTTTTCAAGGCAGGGTTTCTCTGTGTAGCCCTGGCTGTCCTGGAACTCACTCTGTAGACCAGGCTGGCCTCGAACTCAGAAATCCACCTGCCTCTGCCTCCCAGAGTGCTGGGATTACAGGCATGCGCCACCACCGCCCAGCTCAAAACCTATTTTTAATGATGGGTCTTAAATGCTTTAACCTCTCTATCAGCCCACCACCCACCACCCACCAGAGGTAGTGGGGAAGAAAGGATGGGGGGTCGGGGGGCTGGACTGGTTTAGAAAGGTTCTTTGGAGCAACTCCCATTTGTGTTGTCTGGAAATTGGCAGTTCAGTTCATAGGTCAGCAACGGAAGCTTGATCCACTCACTAACACTTCACAGATACAACAACAGACCATTTTGGTAGTAGCCCTGGCTGTCCTGGAACTCACTCTGTAGGCCAGGCTGGCCTCGAACTCAGAAATCCACCTGCCTCTGCCTCCCAAGTGCTGGGATTAAAGGCGTGTGCCACCACCGCCCGGCTTCTCAGTATGAATCTTGCCTCAGCATGTGCGTCTGTCTCAGCTGACATCACTCTGCCAATCAGCAGAAGTGGCAAGAAGCTGCAGCACGCCACCTGAAATCTTTGTGGTGCATTTCTGTGGAATCCCAACAAATACAACTCAACTACTCAGTGTAAGGTGGACCAAATCATGCATGTTGTTATCAAAGAATCTCTCAACACATGCCTGCTTTAGCAGAACCTCCTCTCTCTCTGGATTTTTGAGCCAGGATTTTTCTGCTTAGCCCTGGCTGTCCTGGAACTTGCTTTGTAGCCAGACTGGCCTTGAACTCAGAGATCCACCACTTCTGCCTCCTGAATGCTGGTATTATAGGCATGAACCACCGTGCCTGGTTTGGTTTGGTTGTTTTGTTTTGTGTTTTAGTCTTTTTAATTCACTGCCAAGGTTCAAAAGCTGGATAAGCTTGTTACCACTGAGCTGTGTGCCAGCACTTCCACTCCATTCTTCTTTACGTTTTATTTTAGACAGAGGCTCACTACATTATCCAGACTGTCCTGGAACTTGTGACCCTCCTACACGGTTTCTGGTAGTTCCTACCCTATACCCCACTATCATGTTTAGGATTATCAGAAATGAGAATATTTCCAACAGGAGTAACTTTGGATATACTAATATTCTTATTATAGTTTAGCCATGAAATATTTTTGTTTAAGTTTTAGAGAGGAGTTTATTATAGGTTGATTTGTGGGACCTTAAGCAGGCAGAGACAGAGGTGACCCTATCTCCCCAAGACAGGGTGCTCTGACATCTTTATTCCAAGAAGTCTGAGCTCTAAACCCAGGGCTCTACTAATGTGCACAGACAGATTTTCTTGTTTTAATGTGTGTGTGGGTGTGGGTGTGGGTGTTTGTGTGTGTGTGATATGTGTACTTGTTCAAGTATTTATGCACCTGTGCATGCAGGTGCAGTGTACCTGAGATGTGTGGATGTATAAGGAAGTCAGAGATCAACTGCAGGTGCTTTCCTCTATTGGGTTTTTCTTTGTGCAGTCATTCCCACAGTCAATTTTATTTATTTATTTATTTATCTACTTTATATTTGCATGGGTGGGAAAAAAGCCCCACCCATGTCTCTTCTGCCCAGCTATTGGCTATTGGCATCTTTATTTACCAATCAGAAATAACTTGGGGGCAGGGTCACTCAGCATGGTCTACAGGCAAAGCACTGGAGCAGTAGCTGTGTGCTCACATCTTGAGACACAACCACAAAGCAGAGACACTGAGGATGGCACCAGTGCTTTGAAACCTCAAAGCCCACCCACCAGTGACACACCTCCTCCCACAAGGCCACACCTCCCGATCCTTCCCAAACAGTTCCACCAACAGGGAACTCAGTATTTGAACATTAACCTATGGGGGACATTCTCATTCAGATTACCATTAGGGAGAAGGAGCGGTGCTATTGGAAGTACAATCTCAGCAGTGAAAAAGAATAGGTTAAAAAGAAAGAAGGGGAAACTTCAGAAGGTCACTGGACACTAAGCACAAAGGAGAACTGGATATTTGAGAACAATTTTGTGATGATCTATCTACCAAGCAGCACAGAGGAGCAACTGAGGACATGGATGGCAGTGAATAGCCCACAGGGCCCTCTGATAAGGAAGGGACAACTGGGAATCCATACTTGTTGACTCAAACTTGCAGGTGATATTCAAATTTCAAGTCCCAGACAGGAGGTTTTGAAACTGTTTCCACCTCACCTCAGGGAGTGGTGCTTGATGCAAGGCTGGACTGACACGTGGCACCCATTCAGGCTGAACAATGGTTGTCAGGTGGGGTTTCCTGGGAGGGGCGACTAGCTTTACAGCCTCAGAGAAGTTACTCTGGGACTGCATCCCTCAACACTAAATTGTTTTCTTCTTGTTTTCAGAGAAAATCCTATTCCAGTTAAGCTTCAAGCAGCATTTTCTACTACTCAGAAAGACTTCTATGGATATTGCAGCCAAAACACAATGACGATGCGGTCCTGATTAGGAATTTCTGGTTTCTTTCAGGTTTCCATGGATCCTAGCAGCCCACAATGAAGGAAGCACACCAATTCCTTCTGTGTTTATTCAAAACCTTGTCTATCTACCTAACAAAATCCTGGAAAGGAAAATGCCCGAAAGTAAGCAGGCCCTTGTTGGATAAAAGCAGGGGCAGGAAAAAATTTGGGAGGAGAAGGTTAAGACAATAATCAGGCATTGAGAAAGCTATGTCCAGGAAGGGTGGCCTCAGGATGTGGTGTGCCAGCCAGAAGGGTACCTGTGCCTGCTGAGGAGGCGGCCCCGGGATCTGCGACAGCTCATGTTCCTTCCACAGCTGCTCCTGGAGCCACGCGAGGCTGCCTGTGGAGGTGCATCAGAGTCCTGGCATCCCTCGTCATTCTGGGGTTCTTTCTTCAAGGGACTACAGCAACACCTGTGGAGCAGCAATCTAACACATTGCTGGTGAGGACCAGGGATACAGGCCTCGCCACCCATCACAGGAAAGGGGTCAGCGAGGAATCCAGACAGAGAGGATGTTACCTTTGAGCTGGCTTGAGAGAGATGGGATTTGGGGAGGGCAGGAAGAGGAGCAGGCGTTCCAGGTATAGAGAGGGGGTGAAGAACAGCCGCCTGTAGAGGAGATGCATGCGGGGGGGGGGGGGCGCGCGGGGGGGGGGGCACGCGCACACACACACACGCACACGCACACACACACGGTAGGCGAGGTTTTGGGTGGCCAAGCTGTGTGTAGTAATACTAAGCAAGTAAAAGGACTCTCAGACTGAGCAACTGTGGGGAAGACCTTAAAGGCAGTGCCATTTCAGAGCCCAGCAGAGGCCTGAGTCCAGTTACACCACCTTGGCCAGCTTGACATTGATAAAGCAAGGCCTGGTGGGTAGTCGCTTGGCGTGTAGGTCCTCTCTGCCTCCACAGGATCCCAGGGCCTTGTGCCTGTGGCTGGAAGGCTCTGTGGAGGCTCATGACCTGGTGAGGAGGGAGAGTAGCAAACTAAGCTCTGACAGATTGTATGTGATGGACCCTCGGGATCACCCAGTCTCCCCTAAAGCAGATGAGGTCATGCCCCCAGTTGTCTCCAGGGGAGCTAAGAATCACCTCTGGGGCTGATAATGTGACATTTGTACTCAGAGTGACAAGAAGAAAATGATACAGCAGATAGCTCAGGAGGAAATCAGCTCCCAAATCAAGAGTCATTTGAAATACTTCACAGAGATGCAGAAAAGTTCCTGTGTTCTCCAGCATGCCAATTACACAGTTCTGGTTGGATCCTCTCTTCAACCAAAGAGTGAGTATGTGTGGGAGGAACCATTAGACTTGGCAAAGGCCAGGCAAGGTCTCTCCTTCCTTCCCTCCCTCTTTCCTTCCCTCCCTCCCTCTGTCCCTCCCTCCCTCCCTCCTTCCTTTCCTCCTGCCCTCTCTGCCTCCCTCCCTCCTCCTTCCTCTTCCTCCTTCCTTCCTTCCTTCCCTCCCTTCCTCCCTTCCTTCCTTCCTTTCTTTTTTAAGTTTACAGGGTTTCTCAGAGTAGCCCTGCCTGTCCTGGAACTCACTTTGTAGACCAGGCTGTCCTTGAACTCAGAGAGCAGCAGCCTGCCTCTGCCTCCGGGGTGTTTGGCTCTGAGGCACAAGCCACCACCTAAGGTCTTTCCTCTAGAAAAAGAGAATGGGTTCAGACAACTGAGCTGGCAGCTCTTTGAACGGGGGCCAGCAGGTACAGGTTCCCACCTAGGCTCTTTTCTTCCCCCCGAGCCCCCTTGAATATCCAGCAGGACCAAAAGGCCAGAGTAACTCCGTGAGAGAACCTATGGTGATACTTATTCATGCCAGGCTTCCGGGGAGGGGAAAATAGAAGAGGAGCCAGGGGTACCTGAGACAGAAGTGGGTAGACAGAAGGTCATGGAAACTTATGGGCCACTGAACTGCACAGCCCAGTGAACAGGCCTAGCCAGCCATGAGATTTCAAAGGGACTTAGAGATCCTCTAGTCTGGGGCTGGTGGTCCTCAGTGATTGAGATAACTCCAAAGGCCAAGGGCAGGCTAAGATAGTTTGCTTACATGGCAATAGCTCCATAGTTCCATTCTAAAGAGAGTCTTACCCTCATGATGCTTCTCCCACTGAGCCTTTCCAGGGTATTAAACAAGTGAGACTATAGCTCCAAGAAAGGCATTCAACTCCCACCACCCCATGGGAAGATGTGAGCCGGGCTTGGGAAGTGGCATTAGGTGAGGGGCTGGGAAGAAAGTCCTTGGGATGCATCGGCCAGGCTGAACACTGAGGGTGTCTCTGTGTTCCTTAGGGCTATTGACGGTGGGGATCTTCTCAGAGCAGCACAGTCACAGGACTTACCTCTTGGACACCATGACATCCTTATTCCAAGCTTCCTCAGAACAGGAAATGGAGTATATACTGATATTGGTCCTCCTGTCAGGCACTGACCCTAAATGGCTCAACCAAACAGTTGGCAACATTTCAGGTCTTTTCACGCCTCACATTGAATCTGGGAGGCTGCTGGTGGTCCATGGTCTGCTTGGTGACTCCAGAGCGGAGAGCAGAAATCATACCCCCCCCTGTGGAAAACTATATTCTAGGCAGAAAACAAGTTTTGCCCTTCTCATGAATTTTGCCCACAACCTCTCTGAATACTTCCTGTTGCTAGGAGATAACGTACAGAGCACCCCCAGGTTTCTGTCTGACATCTTCTGGGCCTTGCTGGCCTGGAAGCAGCTCCCTTGGGTGATCCTAGAGTTTTCTAGCATGCCGATCTCCGGGAAGGTTTTCCATACCGAGGACCTCTCCCGCCTCGTCTCCTTCCTGCTCCTTTTCCCCAAGGACATTCCCACCCACTTGCTTCTCTCTGAGTTCAGGCTTCTCTTGTCTCAAAATGTCCCCATCCGCCTCAGTCCCACCGTCTTCTACCAAATGAACAGTGACTCTGAATTTGAAGACACATGCTTTCCTGCAGAGCAAGTCAAAGGCTTGGGCAGACCAGACAATCCCGCTGCTACCGTCTTTACGGACATGATCTCATTTTGGAACACGATTCCACAGTATGCCTACATTCTCAATGACGACTACTTCTGGGTCTTAGACCCTATAGAAGACAACTACTTGCTGGTGGTTCTGGATAAGCCACAAAAAGTCATCAAGGTAGCAGTGGAGACGGGCGCTAGTGAGAATAAGTTGAACTTATTAAAACATGGGCAGCTATTGCTGGGTTACAGCCCCATGGACCACCCCAAACGCTGCGCTCATTATAACTTGGTAGGCCCATTGGTGAGAGGTCAGTTGGAGCAGATGGTATTTTATGAAGAAGATGCTGTGAAGGAGATTAGCTGTATAAAATTGCTGGTGACGGAATCTCATGACTACCCTGTCATGATCACGCAGATCAAAGTCTGGACAGAAGTGGAAGAAGAGGAGAGTTGGAGGTTCCTGTAAGATTTCTGGGGGACAGGGTTTAGGAAGGGAGAAATAAATCCATCGAATGACCAGGAATGTCTCCTCCTTGTGAATGCAGTGATCATGGACTTTATTCTCCAAAATGTACCCTCTGCTGGTTGGTTCCTGTCAACTTGACACAAAGCTAGATAAAACCGAGAGGAGGAAGCCTCCATAACATTGTCCTGTAGGGAAGTAAACCCGTAGGGCATGCTCAGAATTAGAGACTGATGGCTCAGACAAAATGAAGTGCTCCTAAAGAACATCACAACAGGTTATCCTCTGGCTTCCTATTGTGCACTCACATACACACAAACACATCACAAGCACACATATATGCAAATACATATCACATACATACACACAAACACACACATAAATATACAAACATAAACACATAAATACACACATACAGATCACACACATACACAAATACACACACATACATCATATACACACATACAACAAAACACAACATATACACACACAAACATACACATATACAAACACACACATAGACATGCACACAAATACAAATACACAAACACACACATATACACACACATATAAGCACATCACAAACACACAAATATATACACATAAAGACATCACACACACAAGACACATCACAAACATACACAAATGCATATACACACAAACACATATACATCACAAAACAGATATATACATATACACGTACACCTAAATACATATCACAAACACACACAGCATAAATCTCACATACATATGCATATCACAAACACATACATGAACACACATCACACACATAAGTTGTACTAGGAAGATAGGTGTCCAAGGGTTATTACATGAAATCCTGTCTTAAAAATAATAATAATTAAAAAAAAAAGATGTAGATGTGGTGGTGTGCGCCTTTAATCTCAGCACTGGTGAGGCAGAGACAGGAGGATCTGATTGAGGTCAAGGCCAGCCTGGTCTACAGAGTTCATTCCAAGATAGCCAGAGAAAGGCTGCCTCAAAAAAGAAGGAGGAGGAGGAGGAGGAGAAGAGAGAAAGAAGGGAAAGCAGGAAGAAAAGATGGCATAGATTTCAATTCTTTAATGAATAAAACAGATTTAAAAAACTCAATAAAATACAAATGAGAATATTTTTATATTATTTACTTTTTTATTTATATACTATTGTGGTCACGGTTTCCTTTCCCTCATCTCAAAGATTCTCCTCACTTCCCCACTACCCTAGCCTTCCAACTCCTCTCTCTCTCTCTCTCTCTCTCTCTCTCTCTCTCTCTCTCTCTCTCTCTCTCCCCCCACCCCAAGGAACCAAATAAACAACACAGAATAAAACAGACAAAAAGAAAAATGCAGATACACACATATAAAACCCATAAAAACACAAAATCAGAAACGATAATATGAGAAAGACAAGTAAAAACAAAAATTAAATCTTGCTGCTAACCCTCTGGCTTTTTTTTTTCTTTTTTCTTTTTCTTTTTTTTCTTTTTTTCTTTTTTTTTGGAGTCAGGGTTTCTCTGTGTAGCCCTGGCTGTCCTGGAACTCACTGTGTAGACCAGGCTGGCCTCAAACTCAGAAATCCACCTGCCTCTGCCTCCCAGGTGCTGGGATTAAAGGCGTGCGCTACCACTGCCCAGCCACCCTTTGGCTTTTTTACTTTACTTTTTGAAATTTAGATTTAGTTTTTGTTTCTGTTTGTTGAGACAGGGTCTCTCTGTGTGTGCACTATAGACCAGGCCGGCTTCAAACTCCTAGAGATCCAGCCACCTGTGTCTGTCTCCATGTGCTAGGTTTAAAGGCATGTACCTCCACCATGAGATTTTTTTATTTAGATTTTTAAAAGTATTCTTAGCCGGGCGGTGGTGGCACACGCCTTTAACCCCAGCACTCGGGAGGCAGAGGCAGGTGGATTTCTGAGTTCGAGGCCAGCCTGGTCTACAGAGTGAGTTCCAGGGCAGCCAGGAACAGCTACACAGAGAAACCCTGTTTGAAAAAACAAAAACAAACAAACAAACAAACCAAAAAGTATTCTTAGTCATGTGTCTTCTGTACGTATGTGTCTGTGTATTGGTGTCAGCACATTCACATGAATGCATGTCCCAGCAGAGACTGGAGGCCTCAGATCACCGTGGAGCCCAGTTAAGAGCGTTTGTGAGCCACCTGACAGGGGTGCTCACAAACTTGAACTTGGGTCCTCTGCAAGAGCAGTCCACACTCTTACCACTGAGCCACCTCTACCCCCCCCCCCCATTCCACCCCACCCCCAGGCTGCAAACAGCCTTAGAAACTAATATCTTCTCCAGGGCACAGGGCAGGCTTGTTTATAAAGATGACTCCCTCTTCTGAGATTTAAAGGCCGCCTCAGCAGTGATATTACAGCTCTTGGAGAATTCTCTTTCCTCCCTAGAGAAGATCTGTTTATTCCCTAACCAGAATAATAAAGGTAATGTCTCCCCGTGAGGCAGAGGTTGGGCAAGTTTGACAGTGGTCCCCTTGTAAAATCAGAGCTTAGGTTAGCGTGTCTCAGGCATGACGCAGGTCCTCTATGTGTGCAGCAGCCACACAGGCATCAGTGAGTCATTCCTCACTAGACTCTCCCTGCGACTGGAGGGCAAAGGGAACTGTGGCCACATGAAGCCCGGAATGTCTGCTTCACCAGGGAGGCCTGGCATGTCTGCTAAGCAGCTAGCTCCCTAGTGTTCTGGGAGCGCAATGACTTCTTCACTAACAGCAGCAGCCGGTACATTTTCTTTTGTGTAATTTTCTTACTTCTTTCATTATTTGTACTGTTCAAAGCACTTAGGACGTGTCAGTAAACAGTCAGATTCTTACCCCAGGAGTCTATGCACTGAGGCAGAAGCAGGTATGGTAGACATATACATGAGTGTGTTGCAGAGGTTTTCTGTCAGGGAGTGGGACAATGGACTAAAGTCATAGAAGGAAGCCAGCCCCAGCACTTTAGGAAGTTCAAGGTCAGCCTGGTCTATCAAGGTCACCCAAGGCACTAAATAGTCTCTTTCTCCCTCTCTCTGTGAGTCTTGCCTGTCTCTCAAGAAAATGAATTACATTAAATTAATTAATTACAATTAAAGTAATCGACAGAGAAAAAGGTAGAAATCCAGTTAGGATGCACAGAAGAAATGTCGGAGCTTTAGCCAGAGCAGAAGTGGTGGATGAGGGGTTAGATGTTGGACATATTTAAGATCAAACCAAGATTAGTGAAGATCGGTTGTAGGATTTGAGAAGAACAAGAAGTGCTACTAGAGATTGAAAGGATAGAAAATACAGCCTAACTCTAATGACCCCAAGAAATGAGTTTAAAATGCTATCTCGCTTTGTTAGAAACTAGGTAAAAGGTCACATTCCAGAGCCCGCCCTTTGTTTAGAGCTTGCAGAAAGGCCTTGAATAGGTGATCCTGGCCCCCTAGGGTAACTGGAAATGGGCTAAGCTTATCTTGCTTCTGTAAACTGCTTATGCCATTACCCCCCTATGCAGGAGTTCATGCAGCTATAGACATTTAAGAAAATAGGAAACTAATTGGTCCACTGAGTGTGGGCTCCCGATAATTTAAACTGATTGGCCTAAAAACTATGGAGTGGTACAAATCGATTGGCTCACATTTCGCGGGCTCTCCATGCTAAGAAATGATTGGTTTGTGACTTGCGGGCTTTGTCGTAAACTTATAAAAGCTGACGCAATTCAGCATTCGGGGTCCACAGCCCTCTAACCCTGCGCGGTGTATGGCTGTGGAACCCCGAATTCTGGAATAAAGAAACCCTCATGTTATTGCATCGAGACCGTTTCTCTCCAGTGATTTGGGTGTTGCCTTCCGGGGCGTGAGGTGCTGGGGCACCCTCGGTTTTGGGGGGTCTTACAAGATGAGCTGTTCCCCACTAAAATGGAGAAGGCTCTGTGAAGTTAAGACCACGCAGGGCTAGAGGAAACCCTGTCTCGGAAAAACCAAATCCAAAAATAAATAAATAAATAAATAAATAAATCTAAAAAAAAAAAAGGAGGAGAAGAAACAAGCAAGACTGTAGCACAAAGCCCTGTGATCACTCCGGTGATTGCTGTTTCTAAAGGATAATCAAGATGTCTGAGCTGCTTCTTTGTCCTAGCCTAAAGTCATAATCAAGCTTCATTGTCCCACCATTATGTCAGATTCCTGCATGGCAGCCCATTTCCTTGTCGTTGGCCCATGTCAGACTCCTGCCAGGCCGCATGGCACCCCAATGAGGCTCTCTATGTGTGTGAAGGTTGACCAAGCTGGCCTCGAACTCAGAAATCCACCTGCCTCTGCCTCCCAAGTGCTGGGATTACAGGCATGCGCCACCACAACCCGGCGTGTGAAGGTTTTGTAACTACTTTGTTAAATTTATTCTTCAGGGGCTTGAGAAATGTCTCCGTGGTTAAGAGCACTGACTGCTCTCCCAAAGAGTTTAGTTCAATTCCCAGCAACCACATGCAGCTCACAAACATCTGTAATTCCAGTTCCAGGGGATCCAACACCCTCACTTAGACGTACATGCAGGCAAAACACCAATGTACATAAAATAAAAATAAATGGATTATTTAAAAGTATTTTTTTAAATGTAGTCCTTAGTATTTCATAGTGTCTGTTGGTATTGATACATCAATTTTACTGGAAAAGACCAGAGGGATGGTTCAGTGGTTGAAAGCACTTAGTGCTTTTTTCACAGGACATGGATTAAGTTCTCAGTACCCAATGGTGGCTCACGACCATTATGAACTCCAGTTACAAGGAACCTTTGGTGGCCTTTGCAAAACACCCATACACATGAAATAAAAAGAAATTTTTTAGAAAAGATAAATTATTGGAGCTAGAAAGATGGTTCAGTGGTTAAGAGTACTGGCTTCTCTTCCAAAGAACCCAGGGTTCGATTCCCAGCATCCATGTGGAGGTTCAGAACTGCCGATAACTCTAGTCCCAGGATATCTGACACCCTCTTCTGACCACCCTGGGCACTGTATACATGAAGTGCACAGACATACATGCAAACAAAACACCCATACCCATAAAAATAAATAATAAAAAATTAAAGATAGACTACCACTATAACAATATCTTATGCTGCCTGCGTGGGTTGTTTTGTGTTTTTTTAAATTGACAGATATAATTATGTGCTTATCTTATACAATATAACACACACATACACACACACACATATATATATTTATATAATTGAATAACTATCTCTAACATATGCATGACCACACAAAGTTACTATCTTTGTGCAGAGAACAAAAGATTTAAATTATATAGTCAAAAAGAACAAGGAAGGTTTGGAGGTGACAAAATTAATCCTATATCTTGATTGTGTATAGATTACACGAATCTATACGTGCTCTAAAATTCATACAACTATACATCAAAGGCCTAATTTAATGTACAACAACTTACAAAATAAAATTAGCAATTATTGGTAATAATTATAAATAAATTGTAACATTGGTATTATGGCTCTTTTTAAGGATTTATCTTTTCAAGGCATACACTAAAATATTTAAGGGCAAATATATATCTCTTTTTCGAGACAGGGTTTCTCTGTGTAGCCCTGGCTGTCCTAGAACTCACTCTGTAGACCAGGCTGGCCTCGAACTCAGAAATCCACCCTCCTCTGCCTCCCAAGTGCTGGGATTAAAGGCATGTGCCACCACTGCCCCACAAGAGGCAGATTTCTGAGTTCAAGGGTAACCTGACCTATAGAGTTCCAGGACAGCCAGGACTACAGAGAGAAACAATCACACAGACAACTGGAAGGGCTGAGGACATTGGAGCTCAGTGGGTAAAGTGCTTGTGTTCAGATCACCCGCGGCCACGGAAAGGTGGGTGTGGTGGTGTGTACCTATGATGTCAGCTCTGGGAAGGGGAGTTGAGAGGATCCTGAGGCTTAGGAGCCAGCTGGTCCAGGCCATCAATGAGCTCCAGGTTCAGTGACTGACCTTTGTCTCCAAAAGCAAGCAAGATGTTGGGTAAAGCAGCACACACTTCAATCCCAGCACTCAGGAAGCAGAGGCATGTGGATCTCTGAGTTCGAGGCCAGCCTGATCTATATAGTGAGTTCAGAAACAGGCAGAACTACTTAAAGAGACCCTATCTCAAACATATGTGAATAAGTAAATGAAATATGATAGAGAGTATGGAAGAGGATACCTGATGTCAACCTCTGGCCTCCAACAGCCATGTGCATACACACACACACACACACACACACACACACACACACGCACGCACACGCACATGCACACGCACACACACACACACACCTTGGAGGATAAAGGTGTTTGGGGGGTAGATAAAAAAGCAAGCCTGGCCATGAGATGACAATTGCTGAGGTTTCCTGATTGGTATTTGAAACTTTATTACACTATCCTGCCTGTTTGGGAAGATATTGTGTACTTTGCATACAGAAATACATTTTAAGACAGAGTAGAGCTGTTAGTCTTCAAGACCCCTTATAAGCCAGGAGACTTTTTTTGAGACTTAGTGGATCTTGGCAAGTTATTTGTTTATCTTACACTTCATTCATTCTGGTCATAAGTGGAGAATATTAACAATACAGTCTCTATCCTGTGGCTTGTTGTCCTCAGAAGATGTGAAAAGCAGGTCCTTAGGCTGTTGCACCTGCTTGGTAAGTGTCAACTGCTTTGTCATTGCTACTTTTCCCAGTCTGGTCTCTCTTGACCATGTCTTAGCATAAGCAGAGCTGAGTCTGTAACCCTAGCAGAGTTGTTAGCTTCTGAGGTCGGGCAGTAGCTGCTATCTAGTTAGTATTTTGCTCTTTGAAAGGCTTTACAATAAACAAAAGAACACCTCACTGGGGCTCAGAATAACTCTATGAGCCAAATGCCCATATTATGATGTACATTCGTCTCTTGATAAACAAAGGCAGAGGAATGGAGTGAGTTGTCTGTCCCAGGTCACAAGGCCACTAAGAGACATTCTTGTGTAGCACTACTGTAGTCCTATGTATGTGCACCATGTGTGTGTAGTGCCTGAGGATGCCAGAAGAGGGCACGAGAACCCCTAGAACTAGAGTGCCAGTCTCAAGTGGTTGGTTATATGGGTGCTGGGACTGAGCCAGGGTCCTCCACGAGAGCAGTAAGCTCTCTACGAACCCATCTCACCAGGCCCTCCGGACTGATTTTGATGAAATAATACTGTAAGCAAAACCCGTTATTTTGTTTGAAGGACTAGGAAATGAAGTTGCCATGTCACTCTTCCTGAAAGAGACGTTGCTAGGCTTTTCAATTGTCTGGCAAAGTAGCCTATTGGGAACAACAACAACAACAACCAAAAAAAAAAAAACCCTGCCATCTGAAAGCTTCTTATTCTACTTTAAGCCTGTGTGCGGCTCAACACCACTTTCCGTGAGACTCTCAAACCGGCTAGAAGATTTCTCATCACGCTAATTAGCCTGGCTCCATGGTAGACAAAACTGTCATCCTTTGGGGTAGGTCTAAGTGGCAGAGAGGAGAAAGCTCGAAAGGAGGGGCCGGGACACCGTCTGGAAGAGGCGGGCACAGTCCCTGCTAGTCCTGCCTCAGTCGGGCCCTCCTCCATAGACCACGCCCCGGAGAGCTCCGCCCCCGGGCCCGCCCCGCGGCGCATTGTGGGATCTGTGCGCCCCACCGGAGCGGGACGCAGCGCTAGGTCATGGGGATCCAGCCGGTAAGACCCTCGTTTTAAGCCCGAGGTCACCGCCTCAGCTGGTTCTGGGCAGTCTACCCGGCGGGGCTGTGCTATACCCCACCTTGGATGCTGGAGTCTCGCTGCACCAGCTTCGGGCTGGGCTCGCTGCTACACTCGCTTCTGCGGCTTTGGCATGCGTTCTCGCTGGAGCTCAGGATCGCCACTCCTGGTCCCGCACCACTCCCTGGCTCTTCCTCAGAAGAGCGTGGTGATCACGCTTCCTCCTCTATCCACAGAGCCCGGTCTTGCTAGCCTCTCTGGGGGTGGGGCTGCTTTCTCTGCTCGGCCTGGCTCTGGGTACCTACTTGGTTCGAAGATCCCGCCGGCCGCAGGTTACTCTCCAGGACCCGGATGAGAAGTATCTGCTGCGATTGCTAGACAAGACGGTAAGTTGTGAAGAAGGGGACTAGGGCGGAGAGTGGACCGAAGTTCTCTTAGTTTGAGGGATAACATCCAAGGTGGTTGGATTGCTCCAAGAGACTTGGCAGGCCAGACCTGCTTGATGAAACATCTTGTCATCCATCCTCTAGACAGTGAGCCACAACACCAGGAGGTTCCGCTTTGCCCTGCCCACCGCCCACCACATTCTGGGGCTGCCTGTGGGTAAGGAAAATGGAGTGGGCTTCTCTCCTTGGCATCCTATGAGAGCGAGTCACTGCTTAGTTATTTTTCCTGTGCTCACAATTGCCCTTCTGTCAGTCCTTCCGCCTGTTAGGGATCTCTCCTTTAGGGTGTGGCTTCTGTGCTCCTAGGCCTCCCTAACCTCCAGTCTTCCCTCTTTCCTAAGGACTTACTATAACCGGCTTCTTATCCCAGAAAACACTAATTTCTTCCCATTATGCAAATCCTCTGCTCACCTGCTGCTGCTAAGGTTCTTACAGGAGGGTGTTTCAAAGGTGGGAGTACTGCTGGGGGCCCCTCTCTGTGGGACAGTTCCTTGAACCCCACACCAAGAAGCCAAACATCCTTTTCTCTCAATCTGAGTCTTTTGAAAGGTGACAGGCCACAGCACATCCACTGCGACTTGTGTCTCTCTCCCCATGATTCCCAGGCAAGCATGTCTACCTCTCTGCCCGAATTGATGGCAGCCTGGTCATCAGGCCTTACACCCCTGTCACCAGTGATGAAGACCAAGGCTATGTAGATCTTGTCATCAAGGTAAGTGTATAGAAAGGAAATCTCGGGGCAGGGGAGATGGCCGGGTTGTTGGGTAAAGCAATTACCATCCAATCCTCAGTTTGGACCCATGCAAAAGTTGAAATCTCGGCATGCCTCTACTGGAAAGTGGGAAACGGATACCTGAGGATTACCAGAAACTCAGAGTTTGGGAGAAGCTAGCCTTTCAAGAACAAGAGAGATCCTGTCTCGAACAAGATGAAAGACACTGAACAATGCCTGAGGTTGTTCTTTGGCCTCTCCACACTTTCTAGGACAGGTGTGCGTGAGCACACAAACACACATTACATACATCACACATGTATGTATACATGTGTATACACACACAGAGACACCAAAAAAAAAAAAAAATGAATCCAGAAACTCTGTGGGATTTTTAGAAGCTTCCTAGATTCCTCTGACAATCAGGAAGTAATGAATCCTTTGTGGGTCTAAGGGAAGGGAGAAAAGATTATGGGTGTAATAAGTTCTGACTTGGTTTTCATTACATCTCAAATGTGGCATTTTCTCCCTTTCTGCCTCATCAGGTTTATCTGAAAGGTGTGCACCCCAAATTTCCTGAAGGAGGGAAGATGTCTCAGTACCTGGACAGCCTGAAGATTGGGGACGTGGTGGAGTTCCGGGGGCCGAGTGGGTTGCTCAGTTACGCTGGGAAAGGTGAGTGTCTGTCTTTTCCTTCCTCCAGTCTCTCTTCTGCCCTTACTGTCCAAGGCCCCCAGGCCCATCCCCACCCCAGTCCCATCCCCCACCAAAGTCTGCATGTTGCACTGGTGTACGTGTGCAAGGTCTCCTGAAGCACCCATGCTGTGGGAAAGGCAGGTTTCTCTTTGTGGAGATCACCAAAGTAAACCTATTTCCCCCACACACACACTTCCCTCACCAAAGAGTTCCCTCTGGCTAAGAACCAAAAGAGAACGCTTTTAGTCTTTCCCAAGAAAACAGCTGGGTACCATGTCATGTCTCCTGTGATGCTCTGGAAATCCACCCCAGCCCCCAGCCTACCACCTTCACCAGGGAGCAATCTTCTGCCAGAGGTCTTTGCTCTGCACACCTCCCTTGCCCGTGCTGCTTCTGAATCTTGAGGCTGTGTGGGATCCCTGGGCTCTTAAATGTGGCTTCTGTGCCCACACTGTGTCCACTGATTGACTAAGAAGCAGACAGCCCAGCGCCATTGTCCTTCCTGAGTAATTGTCCCTGGTCTCTTAAACTCAAACCTCCACCCAAGCCCAAGTCCCAGGATCAGATTTCATAGCAGCTGCTAAAACAGCCTGGGGCCTGCTTTCTGCTCTGTTTGTTTATTTAGTTCCTGTTTTGGGATTGACTCTGACTCTTTGACTTGGCTTCCCAGGGAATTTTAACATTCAGCCCAACAAAAAATCTCCACCTGAACTGCGAGTGGCGAAGAAATTGGGAATGATTGCTGGTGGGACAGGTCTGTATCACTTGAGGGACATTTTTACTTAGCACTCTTGGGGTTTGCTCTGTGGGCTCCTCCTCAGGTTTGGTACTAGAGGACAAGTCCTTACTCTAGGGACCAGCACTGCCGGTAATTCCCCAGTAGCTGAAGTCATAAGGAAGTAGAAAGAACAATAACAAAAATTCACAGACAGAAGGAGAGCAGTAAATCAGGAGGGTCTTCCACAAACTGAGTGGATTTAAAGACTTCACAAGAAACAATCAAGTATGGCAGTTTAGTGAGCACAGTCAGAGAGCAGCTAGCTACCTAGCACGTTCAGTCCTCTATGTCACAAAAGAAAAGGCAAGAGTACTATATATAGTAGGACTATTTGTTAGATACCTACTACCCTATAAATAGGTAGCTGCGAGCCTTTCCCTTCTGCAAATGAGGGAATGGAGATTCCTAGCGCTTTAGGAATTACTATAGGATTATTTAATTAGTAATGGCCACAGCCAGGATTCTGTGCCTGATTCTGAAGAACATGATCTTACCCCCTCTAAGCATTGTTCCAGAAAGGATATTAGTAATATATGTATGACTTTGTTTTTTGTTTTGTTTTGTTTTTGTTTTCTGAGGGAGGATCTTGTTATGTAGCTCTCTCTGGTTGGCCTAGAACTCTGTCCTCACAGAAATATGACAGACAGCCTTTGCTTCTGAGAGCTGGGAATTAAAGGCATGCACCATCTGGCCTAATCTGTAATGTTTGAGTTCCTATCTCCAACGGACCCTCACAACAAGTGTTTTAGATGAACTCCTTAGAAGGAAGTCTACACTGTCTTCTTTTGTGACTCTTAAGGTTCAGGAAGTAGGCCTTGATAACACGCAAGCGGAGGTCAGGGGATTGGCTACAATACAGCGGAGTGATAGTAAGCTGAGAGGACAGGGCTGGTCAGCGAAGGAGCTAGACAGAGGTGAACATGGCACCTCTCACTGTGGGGTCTCCTCATGCAGGAATCACCCCAATGCTGCAGCTGATCCGGGCCATCTTGAAAGTCCCCGAAGACCCAACCCAGTGCTTTCTGCTTTTTGCCAACCAGGTTGGTTTGCTTTTCTGAGAGCCAGCACTTCAAGTTGGCTGTGTGAATAGATGGAAGTTGGCTGTGTGAATAGATGGAAGTTGGCTGTGTGAATAGATGGGCTGAGACAGACAGAGCTAGCTTGGGGACTATTCTAGCATCTATCCAGGAGGCCCTCTGGGAATTCAGGGTCCTTTGTCACAATAAGAAGGAATGAGGGGACCACCCAGCCCCTACAATGGCAGCTTACACCTTTCTTTAAATCCAGTTACAAGAGATCTGGCATAGCCGGGCGTTGTGGCACATGCCTGTAATCTCAGCACTTGGGAGGCAGAGGCGGGCAGATTTCTGAGTTCGAGGCCAGCCTGGTCTACAGAGTGAGTTCCAGGACAGCCAGGGCTATACAGAGAAACCCTGTCTCGAAAAACCAAAAAAAAAAAAAAAAAAAAAAAAAAAAAGCTCCTCTGGGCTCCAGGAGCAATAGGCACTCGTGAAATGCATTTATATACATGCAGGCAAAACACTCATAAAATAAAAATAAGTAAGGAAGGGGAGCTGGAGAGATGGCTCAGCGGTTAAGAGCACCCGGAGGTCCTGAGTTCAATTCCTGGCAACCACATGGTGGCTCACAACCATCTACAATAGGGTCTGATGCCCTCCTCTGGTGTGTCTGAAGATAGCAACAGTGTACTTACGTAAAACAAATAAATGAATCTTTAAAATACAAAAGTAAAGAAGGAAAAAGGACCTAGTATTAAGCCACTGAAGCAAGAGAAGATGAAGGTGTCTCATGCTGACCTTAGGCCCTTGGCCTTCTTGGGCAAATATTCCTTTGTAACGAGTAAATGAAGGCCCCTTCCTGATCCTCAGCCGCCTAACCATACTGCAAGTCTGGCCTCTCTCTAGAACTTAAGGATGCCTTGGTATTCCTTTTCCTTCTCTGTTGGAAGGGTGTCATAGCAAAGGACTTTGCTGGTGTGGACCTGAGGTTTCTAAGTCTCTGCTTCCCCATTTGCATTTCAGACTGAAAAGGACATAATCCTACGGGAGGACCTAGAGGAACTGCAGGCCCAATATCCTAATCGCTTTAAGCTCTGGTTCACTCTGGACTATCCTCCAGAAGGTATTTTGCCGTTTCTGAATATCTAGATAGGCCCTCTTTATCAAAATCAAGGCCTTGCCCCTCTGTGAATTCTGGTTTCAGTAGAACAGGTCCTCCTGACACTGCCAGAATCCCAAATCCAGGTTACAGAGTGACCCCTTTGCACAGGCTCCTGTTTTCAGGTGGGTGGCAGGGTTGTGTGGCTGTAGTTGCTGCTCCAACCTGAGGCCTTCTCAGAATCTGTTCTGGGTCTTCCCAAGGGTCTGTCCGGGAAACATCACGTTCTCTTGCTGGTGTGGACCTGAAGCACGTGTTTTCCTCTCTTCCCTATCCTCCAGGCTGGACCTACAGCCAGGGCTTTGTTACTGCTGACATGATCCAGGAGCACCTGCCTGCCCCAGCAGAAGATGTGCTGCTACTGCTCTGTGGGCCACCACCTATGGTACAGCTGGCCTGCCACCCAAACCTGGATAAGCTGGGCTATTCACAAAAGATGCGCTTCACCTACTGACCTACTGAGCATCGATCGCACAGCCTCCTGATCCCGTGTGTGCCGCTCTCCCTAGTCGGTTCTCGAACACTAAGAGGCCTTTGCTGAGAGTGTCAGCCTTTTGTGTCTCATCCCAGAATCTGGATGCTTGCAGAAACAACACTCCTCCAGCTAGGGTGGGTGCAGGTCAAGGCCAAGTCATTCCCTTGAAGCTTCCTTTATCCTAATCTTGTGATAAAAGGTCCAGAAGAGGCTCAAGGAGCAGTCTCTAGGGCCAGAAAGAAGGAAGTGTGTGCATTTGCTATAAGGCTACCTAGTTTCTGAGAACATTTGTGGTCACCTCCGAGTCTGTGGTGAAAGGAATGGAATGGGCAATACATTTTGCTCCATATTCAGCACTTCATTCACTACTTATATGCGTACATGTTGAGTGGGCTGTAGACACAGTCCGGCAGAAACTGTAGGAAAGGAATTATTTCACGGAATTCTAAACCTCAGAGAAAGGAGACTGACATCTCTCTCTCTCTCTCTCTCTCTCTCTCTCTCTCTCTCTGTGTGTGTGTGTGTGTGTGTGTGTGTGTGTGTGTGTGTATGTATGTCTCAGGCCCTGCCCAGGCTGGAGTGAAATGGTTACCCATAACTTAAGATTGCTGCTTGTACAAAGAGCGTCTGGCTGTTCAAATAAATGGAGCTGAGGCCCTGATCCTGATGATCTCAAGGAGTCATTGCGTCTGGGGTCCTTGTCTTCTAATGCCTAAGGACATTGGAAGGGAAGAGCTCCCAGCACAAAATCTCCTGGGTGTTTTAAAGAGCTTCTTAGGAGTTGTGCCACATGGTGAAATCTGAGCTGCCACCAGACCCGGGGCTCATTCCTGCAGCTGTTCTGCAGAGCCAGAGCCCAGCTCCTCCCTGGAGGCTTCAGAGGTGGAGGAAGGAAAACACAGTTCCAGGGGGATGTTAGAGTATGGATAGCCCTGCCAGTGGCCCCTTAAGTTGGTCAGTCTTCCCCTCTTCCTGTGTACCCGTTTTCACGTTATTCATCCTTCAGGGCACCCAGCATACAAAACAAAGTGTTGCCTTTCCACTTGGAAGGGACGTCTTTAAAAAGTAAGCTGACATCACCAGCTCTGAACAGATTTGGTGACTGGACTGAGTTGGCCTCTCCTTAAGCCCATGGGTCCTAAATAGCTCTCTAGGCTAGAGAAATCCTGATCCAGCCTACTCAGTTCTCCCAGGATAGGACTAAAGCGGGGCTTCTTTGTTGGTCTCATTGGGAGAACACAATGCTTTGGATTCAGAAGGAAGGTCATTTTAGTTTTGCTTTTCATCATATTGTATACGCATGGGTGTTTTGACTGTATGCACATTTATGCACCACATAGATGTAGTACTCAAGAATGCCAGAAGATGGCATCAGATGCCATGGAACCGGAGTCACAGACATTGGAAAACTGCTATATGTGCACTGAGAATTGAACGCTGGTCCTCTAGAAGAGCAGCCGGTGATCTTAACTGCTGAGCCATCTCTCCGGGCCCTCAACATTTTTTTTGTCTGCATTTGTTTTTGTGTGGAACCGCATTTCTGTCTCTGGGGCACTTGACGTGAGGCTTATGGGACCCTCAGAATTCACACACACACACACACACACACACACACACACACACACACACACGCACACCAGTGGTGATAGAACAGGCTCTTCAGTAAATTCTGTTGTGTGTTATTCCATCTAATACTAATCTTGGTCAGCTACTGCTCTGAGAGCCACCTCACCCTCAGAAAGGAAATTCTTAGGATTGTTGAACTTGCTGAGGCAGCCCAGCAGAGAGTGTCCTGTGTGGAAGTTTACTAGTCCTTGTTTTGTGAAGAAGTGATTGCAGATGTTTATCAAGAACCTATCATGTGTGCAAGCATATATCCTGAGGTTACAGCTGTGACCAAGGATGGTGATAGATCACAGAGAAGATCACAGCACGGAGTGATTTACACCACCGCAGAGCTGGGGTCCTAGGACATTAGGGTCCTAATAGGAAGGGATTGAGAAAGAGGAAGAATTTACATCTTGTTAGCAGACATGTACCTGGTACCATTGGAAGGATTTTGCCTACATTGCACAATATAATCCTTACCCTAATCCTGTGAGTTGAAGATTAAGGATTTATGAGAAGAAATACAGCGGGTCGGTGGTTGGCAGAGCTTGAAGCTGAATTTTGGATTATCTGTAGTCAAAGCCAAACCTAGAGCTGAGCATTGTCAACTGCTTGGATCTTTTGGAAACCGGTGAGGGAAGAGCCGTTAGAAGATGAGGCCTGAAGCGTGGCTTAAAGCCAGCTTGCAAGGGGCCATGCTTCGGGCGGCGGTGGCTCGGCGCACACCTGGTGGATCTCTATTAGTGTGAATGAGGACAGCCTGGTCTGCAAGCTCTACCCGGAGAAACCGGCTCAAAAAACCCAAACAAAGATTTAAAAAATTAATTTAAATAAAAACATCTTTAAAGGGGAACATACTGAAGAAACTTGGGCTCAGTCAGAAGTTTCCAGGTTTTGTACAGCAGGTAATATATCAATAATAGCTAGTAGCTGGGGCTGGAGAGATGGCTCAGCGGTTAAGAGCACTGACTGCTCTTCCAAAGGTCCTGACTTCAATTCCCAGCAACCACATGGTGGCTCACAACCATCCAAAATGAGATCGACCCCCTCTTGTGGTGTGTCTGAAGACAGCTACAGTGTACTCATATAAATTAAAAAGGAAAAAAAATAGCTGGTAGCTGTTAGGAAGCACTATTTGCCAGGCATCATGCAGACACTGCCATGAAATGTCTTTAATCCTGACAGACCTGACGAAGTAGCACTGTTATCTTTCACTTTCAGATTAAGTAACGGTCTGGAAGGATTCAGTAATTGTAAAAAGATCGTGGGGTGGCTGGGAAAGGAAACTGGATTTATAGAAACCCAGAGCCCATGCTTTTAACCAGAACAAAGTTGACTTTACTCCTGGGGCATGCATCTACCATTTGATCACCTTCTCTAGCATCTACAACCGGATCAGCTGTGCATCGTTCTTTGGAGTCTAAGAAAAAGAACAGTCCCTAAATCCTATATTGTGTTGTTCAGCTCCGGCATAGAAGCACGTTCTATATTGTCTTCTAAGATGTGCCCTCTGGGTCACATGGGAACATGGACTGGCACAGAAAATTGCCAAGCTAGGCCTGTTCGAAACAACTCCCTTTCTGATAAATAACAGGAACCAAAAGTCAAATCCAGTTGAGTGCTAGATTCATGGTAGTCGTTCCATAAATCGCACACCAAAGGAAGTGGGGGAGGGATTAGGAAATTGGATATAGAAATAAAGCGTTTCGGAGTTTGTATGGTAGCCCACGTTTGTAACTCCAGCATTCGGGAGGCTGTGATAGGATGGCCCCAAGTACAAGGCTAATCTGAGTTGCAAAGTTAAACCCGTTCTCAAACAAAAATAAAAGTGTGGGTTGGCGTCGACCTTTAATACGGGCACTTGGGAGGCAGAGGGCGGCGAATCTCAGTTCGAGACCTGCCTGGTCTACAGGGCGAGTGCCAGGACTACGAGGAGAAATCATGTCTTGGAAAAAGAAAGACAAAAGGCGGGGGGAGGAGTTTTCGGTACTAGAGATATACTGGCTTGCCTAAAAGTACAATTCCCAGTACTGAGAGAAGGACAGAAACGTGTTTTGGAACTGAAAAGCGAAGCCGCTGGGTGGGAAACTCGGCGTTCCTTCCCAGCTCGCTGCTCTCTTTCCCATCACGCGCCCAGTGTACGCCCGGAGAAGAGGCTTTTGCAGTCCACCAGTGTGAGGCCAAGCTGGGACAGGCGGAGCCAGCGATTGGTCAGATCAGAGGCGGGGCGGGGCGAGAGCGAGCGCGCCCGGATGATTGGCACGCGCAGGAATGCCTGGATCGAAGGGGCGAGGTAGCGCCGGGAAGGTGACGCGGCTGCGGAGGTGACGCCGTGCGGTCGCGCGGCCCTTCCGGCGCGGGCAGGGCGCTGAAGATCGGGCGCCCCTCGGCCGCAGGCCGCCTCCAGCGCCGCGGGATGTAGCGCCCAGGCCCGGGGCCCCCAGCAGAGGCAGCCAGCCAGGCCGTAAGTGTCCCGGGGGTGGGCGGGGCTCGGGCCCAGCAGGCTCCGGAGGGGACAGCGCGGGAGTGGCCCGCCCCTGGATCTCCGCTCACCGCCCGGCCCTCCCAAAGGTCCGCCGTAAACATTTCCGGCCCCTCCCACCGCACACCGCCTCCGTTCGGGGGGCTGCTCGCCGCCGTCGGAGCCCGGCAGTCCGCGAGTGCAGTCTCCGCAGCCGCGCGGGAGACGGCCGCGTTCCAGCCCTGCTGGCGACCTCCGGAGTTGAGCCTGCGAGTTGGGTGCGGGAACACCGGCCCTTGGTGGCCGGGAACCCTAAGGCCCCCACCGCGATCCCTCCTGGATAGGGTCGGCGGGGAGGTTGATGGAGAGTCGACAGGCCTAAGGTAATACTCATCTAGAATGTAAACAAGATGCCGAAGTGTTGGGAAGGACCAGATTTCATCTCACAAGTCTAGGGTTGATGGATGTTGGCTTGTTTGAGAATTTGGGTCTCGCACTTGCTTTTAAGAAAATAAAGAGCCTCGCCATCAGTTTCTGGCGTTTCGTAGTTGAAGAAGAAGCTGGATGAATTTCAGTTTACATAGTTTCAGATGTCAGAGGAGCACTAAGAGACCATGGGATCTGCTATAATAATCAGATTATTTCCCTCGAGTATTTAGCAGACGGACCAGAAAACCCAGCAATTTCAGTTGTGTGGTAAATCAAATGAAGATGGCAATAGGAGTTTCTTTTCCGAACCAAAGTCATGTTGGGATGTACTCACTGCTCTCTCTCTCTCTCTCTCTCTCTCTCTCTCTCCCTCCCTCTCTCTCTCGATAGTGCAGGGCAGGCTGTGATGGTGCAGTCGCTGTTCCTGCGAGTTTATGGCATCAGTACACTGCCAGGAACTCAGATAGTATGGCGCTAAGTAGATTGCAATGTCAGGGTTCCCGGCCTGCAGCCACTGCATTTCTTTATTACAGAAGTAGTTTCTGTGTAAATCTTTTTTGTGTGTGTGTGGAAGGACCTTGAGCAGTCAGTCTTGAAGGGCTGATGTTACCAGTAAAGTATTAGACAATTTGGTGTGGACCTTCGAAACTGCCCCTACTCGCACAGGATAATCTTCAGCTGAGCTGTTCTCAGTAGCCCAGAAACGACAAGATTTCTGAGGAATAAATAAATAAGTAACTATCTGTGTGAAAGAGAGCCCTAGGAAACAGACTTAATTTCATAGCCATTCCCCCCCCCACGACCCCCCACTGCCATGAACAGAGTACAGCACCTTAAATCCAGTGGTAGGCTAAAGTTGTGTCACTTCAGAGTGACTTCATTTTTCTTAAGCTTCCAGATGGAAAGTGCCTTGTTCACTGCTCTGGGAAACTTCGCTACCATGAAAACACCCGTTGTTTACACAACTGCACCCCCTGGAATGCCCTGCCTCAGAGGTCCATGCCTATCAACCTGATCTACCAAGCTTTCTTGATCATTTCAACGGAAGTGAAGCTTTCTTCTCAGTTCCTCCAGCACCTGTTAGCGCTTAGCTTCATAATGATGCTCTTAGAAAACAAATTATCCCCTAGGTGGTAGGGCCGCACACGTTTAATCTTTAATCTCAGCACTTGGGAGGCAGAGGCAGAGGCAGGTGGATCCCTGAGTTTGAGGCTACAGAGTAAGTTCCAGGACAGCCAGGACTACAAAGAGAAATCCTGTCTCAAAACAACAAAAAGAGGAAGAGGAGGAGAAAGAAAAGAAATTGTTCAGTAAACACCCTTAAGTTTTTTTGTAAACGTGTACAACTGTTTGGTCTGTATGTGCTTAAGTTTTTTTGTAAACGTGTACAACTGTTTGGTCTGTATGTGCATGCCACAGCCCACTGAAGATGGCTTGATGCCTCAAAACTGAGCTGATGTGAATGCTAGATATTAAAGCAGGGTCCTCTGGCAAAGCAACCAGTACTTTCAGCCATTCGGCCAGTGCTGTAGCCCTCAGCAACCCCATTTTGGTTATTGTTTTGCTTTTGTTTCTAGACAAAATTTCTCAGCGTAGGCCTAGCTGTCCTGGAATTCTGTAGATCAGGCTGGTCTGGAACTCAGAGATTCACCTGCTTCTGCCTCCCAAATGCTAGGATCAAAGGCACGCACGCACGCACCACCACCACCTCCACCACCACCACCACAGCCTGGCTTCGCAACCCTTCTTAAAGGACATCACCACCCATTCCAAGCTTCTTCTACTTTGCCTTCACCCTGAAGCAGTAGCCAGAACTGTACATTTTATAGTACTCGATAGAGGTTCTCAGCTTCAAGGTCGGAATTTACCCTGTTGTAGGCAGGTAAGTTCGGTCCCTGGTTCTGAGGAAGTAATGTAAACCCAAGCTGAAGTTCTCTGACACGCCCTGCTGCGCTCTCCTGTTTGTCTGCTTGGCACTCCGAGGAGCTGTGGAGTCATCTTCATGCCTAGGAGCTTTATTAACATGCTGGTTTGTGTGTGTGTGTGTGTGGGGGGGGGGTATTCATCACACGTGTTCCTGTCGTCTTTGATGTGCCTTTGTCCCCAGTCTGCTCATCAGACAGTTCTCGCCATACTGAGCTTCTTCCCATTTTGCAGCTTAGACATGGAGGTGTGGCTAATGTTTATAAAGTGTGTAGCAAACTTTGTAACTCTGCAAGTTGGATTGCAAAGATTTTGAAGATACTCTGTAGGCAAAGCAGCTCTGGGTGCTTGGCTGTTAAGCAAGGACCTACCAGTTTCCTTGTGCCTCAGAGGGACTTTGTGGGTGCACAGTCTAAAGTGAGGATAAACAGTTTTAAAGTGAATTTGGAGGTACACAGTTTACTGTGAGTGCTATACTGTGCAAACTATATTGACCAAATATTTGTAATGTGCTTGATATTTTTAAAAAGCAGCTCGAAGGGCATGGGACATACCTATAAGCCCAGCATTCAGGAGACTGAGGCAGGGGGATGATAGCCAGAATTTCTAGACCAATTTAGGTTATCTGGGATGCCCCAAGCCAGGCAGGACAACATAGCAATACCCAG
The DNA here is from genome assembly GCF_947179515.1 of Apodemus sylvaticus. Classification (NCBI taxonomy): domain Eukaryota; kingdom Metazoa; phylum Chordata; class Mammalia; order Rodentia; family Muridae; genus Apodemus; species Apodemus sylvaticus. Next base: position 40,943,235 of record NC_067483.1, read on the forward strand.
TCTCTAAAAGAGCTGGGGTAATGACGTGAAAAAAACTATCCTGTTTATCCTCCTCCTCCTCCCTCTCCCTCTCCCTATGGGTCTGGCTGTGGAGAAGTTTGCCTGCCTGTGAGATTAAAAAGACCTCTTCTCTTCTGTTGAGATCGGAGAGCCTCAAAGGAAGTGAGATTGTGACTTGTCTCCCCTTCAGATTCGGGGGCAGTGACTCTTGGCATCAAGTAGAGTGAAGGTCCCATTACTGTAGTGTGGGAATGTCTTGACTCATTTTTCCCCAGTGGAGCCATGAAATCAACCTCCCTAACAGGCTGGGTAGAGGAGAAAATGGATCTTTGTCTGGACTGCTAGGCTGCTCTGTAGAATAATGAGAACCGAGCTGCACAGATAGACCCCAACTCACCCACACACTGTAAAGGGCCCGGAACCTTAGATCAGATCTAGAAGCTCTGCATCTTAGACTCCGGGGAAAGTATGTGTCATAGCCTGGAAAACTTGGAAACTGCTTCAAAGAATAAATTATCTTCAAAATCTCTAAGGGCAACTCTCCAGCTAATTGGCTGGTGATTAAAACTCAACTTTTTCTCCAAGTTTGGTGCAGGATTATTTTACTTGTAGAAACACAAATGCCTCTCCTCCACAGCTTTAGTCTATGACAGCTTATATTTATCCAGTTGGGAAGCTTAGTGGTAAAAGTTTATTAGCTTGAGTGGAAGAAATCCCAACAAAAATGCCCTTTTGAGTTTGGCCCGGTTATAATTTGCTGGGCTTGTTGGGTGTGGCCCATTTGAGAGGAAAGGTGTTTCCTCTGAAATACATAAGGACTTAGAGGCGGCACAGAGTGGAATGGCGACTCTTGGAGTCAGTCTCACACCTTAGGGCTTTCTGTTGGTTTAAATTAACAGCCTAAGATGCTTGTAATTTCCTGTTGGTGAGTGGTCCAGGCTACAGCAGCGATATTTGCAGGCCTGCTCTATTCTCTGTCAGATCCCCCTCTCACTTCCTTTTCTGTCTCAACTTTTCTGGTCAGTTAGAGAAACTAGCAAAAATACCAGCTTGAATCATTTCTGATCTTTGGACTCTTACTGTACCCCTGAGGTTTGTGCTGTCCTTGTGCCTCGTGGAACATGTAAACAGCACTCACTGACTTCAGTGTGTGACCGTTCTCCTTAAACAGTTCTCTTCCTGCACTGTCCTGCTGGAGCCGTCAGATCAGGTCACAGTTAACTTACCTGTCTATATCAAAGACAGGGCAGAACTTGTTCAACCTCTGTTTTGCACAGGGCCTTATGGAACAAACTGCATTTGTTAAGTCTTCAGTGAATGAGTTGGCTTGCTCTGGGGGAAAGGAAAAGAGATAGCTAGGCTGGAGAGATGGCCCACCGGATAAGAGCACTGATTGCTCTTCCGAAGGTCCTGAGTTCAAATCCCAACCACCACATGGTGGCTCACAACCATCTGTAATGAGATCTGACACCCTTTTCTGGTGTGTCTGAAGACAGCTACAGTGTACTTATGTATATGAAATAAATAAATCTGAGTGGGGGGGGGGAGCCCCATGGTAGGAAAAAAGAGCACCAGCCTTGACCAGTGGTGTGGTGATAAACCCTGCTTGCTGACTGCCGTGTGCCCTGTTCAATCATTTAGGACTCATGTACTGTTGTGCTCCAGAACTGGAGTGCCTGTGTGTCGTCTCTCCCCTGCTGCCTGCTTTGAGTAACTGGACGTTTAGTGTGCCCTTCTTGTCAGACTTCTCAAAGATGACCAAAGCTCCTGGTTTGCTTGCTTGTTCGTTTGTTGCTCAGTGTTATGAATTAATCTCTGGGAACTGTTGATTCAGTAAGACTTCCTTTTGAGGAAGGATGTTTTGAGGTCAGCTGTTAGATTTCCCAATATTGTTCCTCACATGAGTGGCTTATCCGCTGGCCTTTCCAGGGGCCTCCAGTTTCCTGTTCTTCTTGAGCTCAAGGGTTGATTGTGACTGTGTCTGTTGACAGATGTCTTGTCCCAGTCTTGCGCACTAAGAGGAAGAAGAACTGGCTGTGTTGACAGAAAGGTGTAGTAGGTAATGAGTTATTGTGTCTCTCTTGGGACTAGATCTGACTCTTTCAGCGCTCTCTCTCTCTCTCTCTCTCTCTGTGTGTGTGTGTGTGTGTGTGTGTGTGTGTGTGTGTTTTGTGTCTGCCTGCCTGCCTGTCTGTGTGTGTGTATCGTGGGATGATGCATGGCTTGTATGAGGATTGCCTTCCCCTGAGGGCAGGTTAAGATATTAGTCAGGCATCTGCAGAACCAATAGAAGGCAGGCAGGCAGCAGACAGGTAGGTATGAGCATTCGTTCGGGAAATTAGCCCACGAGTGTGGAGATTAACTCCCCAAATGGACCATCTACAGACTAGAAAAGTAGGGAATCCAGCAGTGTAATTACCGACTGAAGGCTGAGTGGCCGAGAACCTGGAGGCTGTCAGGCTTACCTTAGTAGAGTCCAAAGGCCAGAGCTCCTAGAGTTCTGAATGTCTTCAGAGGATGTTATCATTTGTTTGTTTGTTTGTTTGTTTGAGGCAGGGAGGGTATCACTGTGTAGCTCTGGCTGGCCCAGAACTTTCTATGTAAACTAGACTATCTTGAATTCACCAAGATCCACCTGCCTCTGCCTCCTGAGTGCTGGGTTAAAGGTGTGCATTACCACACACCCGCAAAGTTCACTTTTCTTCTGTTTCATTCTCCCTGTGGGGTATCCAGTTAGATAATGTTCACTTTCGTGGGTGAGAGAAGATCTTGCACATTCAGGTCACTAAATGAAATGCCAGTTTCTTCCTGAAACCCCACACCCCAGAGGATGCTTTACCAACTATCTGGATGCCCCTTAATCCAATCACTGATCCCTAAGATTAACCGTAACCTACATATACCTAATTATAATCCCTGAGAGGGAGTTGAGGTTACTCTTGGGTAAAAACTAGTACAGATGCCAGAGATGTTTGTTTACATAGTGAGCTGCCATGGGTGAAGCAGTGTGTCTTTAGGGAATAGTGATGTTTACTTCCCAGCATGAAGGAGGCATCTCCTAACTTTAAATGTCTCTCACATCATACAATCCACTGTGTTGTCTCTGTGTTGACCTGGGGTAATCTTCTGGCTAGGGTTGTTGCTATGAGTAACAAAGGCCTGTCTGTGGAAGAAGGAAGATCTGGTAATACCACATGGAAGTCTTTGGAAACTTTCCTTTTCTTTATACCTCCCTGAAGCCTAATTTGAAAATATTACATAAAAAACGTCCAGCGCAGAAAATCTTACAATGTTTGAGAATGTTCTGGGAAAACTGAATTCTGATTTTTCCTAAGGGATCGTGCATGCCTATATCTACTTCATAAAAAAGTATTTTGAGTGGGGCTTAGGTTTATGAGCTGTGGTGGTTGGGACGCTCTCTTGCAGAGCCAGTGATTAGGTGTGTTTGTGGCAAAGGGCAGACTTGGGGAGCCTCTTTGTCTCAAGCTTCCTGCTTCCAGGTAGTCATTGCTTGCTGTGAGGAGTGTGATGAAGGCTTGTTATTAGAGCCTTGAGACCAGGCTGTAACCCTGAAAAGAAGAGCGGATTTGCAGAAATACCCAGTGGGCATACCCAGCCTTTTCCCATGCTTGTCTCCTATATCTAGAGAAAGGCCAAATGAGTACAGGTGACATTTAATCCATTCCTACATCTGTATGTTCTTTTACTATTGTAGCCAGTTGTGGGCTTCACTTAAAGAAAAAAGGTAGGCATGTTGGCAGGCACCTTTGAGCTCTGCACTCTGGAGGCAGAGGCAGGTGCATTTCTTGAGTTGCAACCTGGGACATCTACATATAAAGTTCCAGGCCAACTGGAGCTACATAGTGAGGTGCTCTCAACTCCCCACCCCCCATAAAGAAAATAGATTTATTTGTGTTCTGCAATGAGACAGCCAGTTAGACTTGAGAGCATAGTCTACAGCTGGTCTTGGAGGTTTTGATGTCAATTGCACGTCTAGGCCTTTCATGGGGCGAATGGGTTTGGGGAGAAGTAGGTATTACCATTCTCACCAGTGGGCTCCATTCCTGTGGGAGAGCCTTTTCAGAGAGGGTACCCACCCGCTCTGTGGTGTTGACAGTTTGGTACAATAACAATAGAACCTGAGGCAATCCTCATACAAGCCATACATCATCCCACGATACACACACACAGACAGACAGGCAGACACAAAACACATACACACATACACACACACACACACACACAGAGAGAGAGAGAGAGAGAGAGAGAGAGAGAGAGAGAGAGAGCTGAAAGAGTCAGATCTAGTCCCCAGAGAGACACAATAACTCATTACCTACTATACCTTTCTGTCAACACAGCCAGTTCTTCCTCTTAGGCAGAGAACTAGGTGCTACATGTTTTTTATATTTATATGTAATGAGATCATATATATATGAGATTATATATGTGTATATGAGACTTTATATATGTATATAGGCGAGATTAGAGTGTTTCTGGTGAAGCATAATATTCTAAAGAAGACAGTAGGTTTTGTTTAAACAGTGAGCTAGCCTCTACTGTTAAAGGCAGGGCAAGCAGATTAGCTACGTCATATTCAGTGTAGCATTCCAGACATGACCCCAGTGTTGCTGTGTTTGTATTTATAGTGTCTACCATCACAGAAGATCTCTGCCCTCTGGGGCTGAGAGACCCCAGCCTTCCCTCAAGCTGAAGCTGCAAGGCACTGAGGTAGCAGCCAGATGTCTTCCCACAAAGGATCTGCCGTGGCACAGGGCAATGGGGCTCCTTCTAGTAACAGAGAAGCTGACACCGTGGAGCTGGCTGAGCTGGGACCCCTGCTGGAGGAGAAGGGCAAGCGGGCAGCCACCAGCCCAGCCAAGGTAAGCCGCTTTCCAGAGTTGCCCCCTTGACCAGTGCCCTACTGAGCCTCTTCAGTTTAAGTTTAAGAGCTCCCATTACCTCTAAATTACCCATAGTGCCCTGGGAATAGTTGTGTGTGAGTCTTTATTGTGCTTGTTTTAGGTGTCTTTGTTTTTGTCTCTGAGCTTTAATTTCCCAAAAGAGCAATCACTAAGTGGACATGCATTAGGTAATAGACACAATTCCTTCCACCGTGACAAGTGGAGATCTCAGTAAAAGACTATAGGAGTTCCCAGCGCAGAGCTGAGTGGAGGCTCCCTGTCACACCCACATCCCTGCACTGTGCAGGAGGGAAGGGGTGTGAGGAGAGTGGCTCTCCTCCCTCTAGAGGAGTGAGGGGAAGACCGTGGAGCACCCAGCCAGAACACAGTCGTGTCCTTCATGGGAAGGATGGGACGTGTCCTTTAAGGGAGCTGGATCTAAAACTGCAGTGACATTACCACCCTGAATGAACCTTTTTTTCTAAGGAGAAGAGAGAAAGAGTGGGTACTGGGGTGGGCAAGCTAAAGTTTCACCATACAGTTTAAGAGAGATAGAGGGATTAGGGTCTTACATGGGAGAGAGTGTGAACACAGCTCAGAGAAAGTGAGCTTCCAGACTTCTCATTTATGTTCTGGAGCCTTGGACCGGAGACAGCCTTGTACTGTTCTGTCTCTGTCTTTCTCTTTAAGGCACATACTTTCTCGGGGGGCTGAGTATGGTTAACATGCTGTTAATCTCAGAATTTGGTAGGCTGAGATAGGAGGATTGCAAATTTGAGCGTAGCCTGGGCTATATATATAGACCTTTTCTCTATAACAACATCAGCAACAAAATTTGCTTTGTTTAGCTGGGTATGGTGGGACATACCAGCATTGGGAAGACAGGCAAACAGATCTCTGTAAGTTCCAGGGTAGCCTGGTCTAAATAGGGAGACCCTGTCTCAAAGGAAGGAAGGAAGGAAGGAAGGAAGGAAGGAAGGAAGGAAGGAAGGAAGGAAGGAAGGAAGGAAGGACGGACAGCAGATGGGTGGGCAGGCTGGCAGGCATGATTGCTGTGCTGGGTGCCCAGGAGTCAGTACTACTGCTCCAGTGGGCAAGTTCAGAGAACCCATATGCCTGGGAATTGCTGTGGGTGGGAAGTGATTGACATTCTAATTTTTAAAGGAAATATGTGGGGGGGGTTTAGGGTTTTTGGTTTTTCAAGACAGGGTTTCTCTGTATAGCTCTGGCTGTCCTAGACCAGGCTGACCCTGAACTCAGAAATCTGCCTGCCTCTGCCTCCCAAGTGCTGGGATTAAAGGCATGCGCCACCACTGCCCATCTGGAAATATATATTTTATGAGGAAAGAGAGAGATATGAATGTATACAACACATGCATGCAACAACCTGTAGAGGTTAGGAGAGGGTATTAGATCCCTTGGGACTGGAGCTGCAGGCAGTTGTGAGCCGCCATGCTGGTGCTGTGAAATGAACTTGGGTCTTCTGCATGAGCAGTGATTTTATTTGTTGTTGTTTTACGCAGCTCTGGTTGACCCAGAACTTACTAACTTACCAAGTAGACTAGGCTGGCCTTGAAATCACAATGATTCTCCTGTCTCTGTCTCCCAGTAATGGGATTAAAAGTATTTGCCATCACAGTTGGCCACAGTTGTCATGATAGCAACTCCAGAGTATGTTATCAGAGAGCAACAGGTAAGATTGCCATAATCGGGCTGGAGAGATGGCTCAGCAGTTAAGAGCACTGACTGCTCTTCCGAAGGTCTTGAGTTCAAATCCCAGGAACCACATGGTGGCTCACAACCATCCGTAATGCGATCTGACACCCTATTCTGGTGTGTCTGAAGACAGCTACAGTGTACTTATTTATAATAATAAATAAATCTTTGGGCGGGAGCAAGCAGTGTTTGAAGGAGTAAGGTTAACCGGAGTAAGCAGGGCCGACCAGAGGGAGCAGGGTTGACCAGAGGGAGCAGAGGTCCTAAATTCAATTCCCAGCAACCACATGAAGGCTCACAACCATCTGTACGGATACAGTGTGCTCATATAAGTAAACAAACAAATAAATAAATAAAATCTTTAAAACAAAAAAGAAAAGATTGCCACAGTCATCACTAAGTTAGTGTACTGGGGCTGAGTGTGATGGTGCAGATTTTGAATGCCAGCTCTCTTCTTGGCTTGAGGGGCCAGTCTGATCTATATGATAAATTCCAAGCCAGCCAGAGCTACATGAGGTGGAGGGTGGGGGAAAGTGGAAGGGAAGGAGAGAGAGAGGGAAGGAGGGAGGAAAAGAAGGGGGGGGAGAGAGAGAGAGAGAGAGAGAGAGAGAGAGAGAGAGAGAGAGAGAGAGAGAGAGAGAATGAATTAGTAGACTGGAAAGATAAGACTATTTGGGAATTTGGGGAAGGTTGAGGACTACGTGTCCTCAAAAAGGGAATGGGGGCTGGGCTGGCAAGAAGACTCTGAGTACAGGTGCTTGCTGGCTCGCCTGGTGAGCTGAGTTTGGTCCCTGGAACCTACAAAGTAGGAGAGAACGAGCTTCCTCAAGCTGTCTTGATGAGTGCACACTTTAGCGCGCGCGCGCACACACACACACTCTAAAATTATAAAGTGTTTTATGAGAACAGGCACATAACATCTAAGGCAACATGTGCTTGTAATAAAATTTAAATAAGTGAGAAGAAACTAAATTTAAAAAATATCCAGGCCTGGTACACTAAACCTGTCTTCTTCCAATGATAGTCCGCGTGCTGTGTGCTAAAGGTAACTTTGACCCCAGTATAGACAAAGTATGAATTGAGACAACTGTGGCGCACTGAGTATCATGCTTTGGGAGTAGAGGCCCAGCTTTATGAAGAAGAGGCTGCGTGCGCTGCTGTGAGTTTGGATCTCCCCAGAAACATGCAATTCAGGAGATGCCGTCTCTGTCCTTGCCTATTGTCCCCTTAGGCTGAAGAGGAACAAGCATGCCCAGTGCCTCAGGAAGAGGAGGAGGAGGTGCGGGTACTGACGCTTCCTCTGCAAGCCCACCATGCCATGGAGAAGATGGAGGAGTTCGTATATAAGGTGTAGCCTAGAGCCGGAAAGGGAAGGGGGCAGTGTGGGGTGGGGTTGGGTAGGGCGGGCTTGTCTGGGATGTTTCTAACTGGCAAGCCTACCTGGGGTTGACGAACACTTGCTTGATGACCTGAGTTGAAGCCCTTGATCCTTGTGGTAGAGAGAGAGAGAGAGAGAGAGAGAGAGAGAGAGAGAGAGAGAGAGAAAATAATTCCCACAAGTTGTGGGAATTTTCTGATTTTCATATTCACACTGTTGCACATGTATGCCCACACATACACATAACTTTTAAAATGAAGAAGAAAGAATTCCTGCTTTACAGAGATACAGAATTAGCACAGTAAGAACTTGAGAGGAGGAAACAGGGACAGAGGAGCAGGAGCCAGAAGACTCCAGGAAAATATCAGAGGAAAGATTTGTGTTTGTGGAAAACATGCTTATAATTTTTTGTCTTGTCTCATTATATTAACTTTGATGCCCTGCTTTGGCATCTGCTTGGCATCTCCAAGGCCAGCCTTATTCTCCTGGGACTTGGGCAGGCTCTTCAGAACGGCTTTCCCACCACAGCCACTTCCCACCACAGCCGTCTAAAGGCATCATGTGCGTTGTAGGTCTGGGAGGGCCGCTGGAGGGTCATCCCGTACGATGTGCTTCCTGATTGGCTGAAAGACAATGACTACCTGCTGCATGGCCACAGACCACCTATGCCCTCCTTTCGGGCTTGCTTCAAGAGCATCTTCCGCATCCACACAGAAACTGGCAACATCTGGACGCATCTGCTCGGTGAGTGATGTGGATGAGGAAAAAATCTAGTTTGTAGTGATGAGTGCTGTACCACTGGGTAACATGCTAGTCTTGGCTTGGTGGTAATGCACACTTTTAGTTCTAGCATTTGGATCTCCATGAGTTCAAGGCCAACCTGGGTTACATGGGCGTTCCAGGCTAACCAAAGAAATAAACAAAATCAGAGTTCCAATCTTGCCAAGGAATTTGCCCATGGGAGAGAATAAAATTTCCCTGAATAATTGATATCAGGAGTTTGACTTTTTTGTTTGTTTGTTTGTTTTTGTTTTTGGTTTTTTGGGTTTTTTTTACAGATTTATTTATTTATTATATGTAAGTACACTGTAGCTGTCTTCATTCCAGAAGTGGGCATTAGATCTCATTACGGATGGTTGTGAGCCACCATGTGGTTGCTGGGATTTGAACTCAGGACCTTCAGAAGAACAGTTGGTGCTTGTAACCACTGAGCCACCTCTCCAGCCCCGTTTTTATTTTTTTGTTTATTGTTTTTTTTTTTTAAGACAGGGTTTCTCTGTATAGCTCTGACTGTCCTGGAACTCACTCTGTAGACCAGGCTGGCCTTGAACTCAGAAATCCTCCTGTCTCTGCCTCCCGAGCACTGGGATTAAAGGCATGCACCACCACTGCCCGGCTTAACTTGCCACTCTAAAAACAAACTGCCACCATTTCACAGAATAGTATTTTGTGGCCTGAGAATGTGTGCTGGCCTAGCTCCAGGAAGCCCTGGCTTTGATTCCTAGCACTGAGTAAACTGGGCGTAGTCGCGCATGCCTGTAATCCAGTATTCAGAAGGTGGAGACAAAGTTAGGGTTACCCTAGCTACACAGGGGTTGGAGGCCAGCCAGAAATACAGGAAAACCTGTCCCAAAAAGAAAAATGTCGGGATTGGACAGGGAGCTTAGTGGTTGAGAGAACTGGTTGTTCTTCCAGAGGATCCAGGTTCAATTCCCTTCATGCACATGGCATTCACAACTGTGTGTAACTCCAGTTTCAGGATATTTGACATCCTCGCATAGTCATGAGTGCAGACAAAACACTAATACACATAAAATAAAAATAAGTAAATTATTTAGGAAATAATAAAACTGTCTTGGTTTGTCTGTCTTGCTGATGGCAGTTCTTATAGCTAGTTCCCGTTTACTGATCGCTGCAGTGGCTGCCTCAGTGTATACAGTCCACATTTCCTCATGGGTTCTTTTCCTTTTTGTCTTGTGCAGGTTTTGTGCTATTTCTCTTTCTGGGAATCTTGACCATGCTGAGACCAAATATGTACTTCATGGCGCCGCTGCAGGAGAAGGTTGTCTTTGGGATGTTCTTCCTGGGGGCAGTGCTCTGCCTCAGCTTCTCCTGGCTGTTCCACACTGTCTACTGTCATTCCGAGAAGGTCTCCCGGACTTTCTCCAAGTGAGTCGAAAGGCCAGCCGTCGCAGAGACCACGCGCATTATTGTCACATTCTGTCCCAGGGCTGAGCAGGCACTTGAAGCTGCTGGGACTCTTAACGGATCCCTTTTGTGCCCAGAGAAATGAGGTTTTTCTCTTCTGTTGTTAGAGCAAGATGATGAAGTTTTTCTTATAAAAACTAAAACTCCATGATAAACTTCCCATGACCTTCTCAACAGATGCCAATTCTGGCATATATTTTCTACTGAAACAGTAGTGTCTATTGTAAAACTTGGGGTGCTGATTGCTTTCAAGGCCGTGTACCTAATACCAGCTTATCTTTCTTTTGACCGGGGCTGAGTGCTGTGTGGCAGGCAGTCCGAGCTTCAGACTGCTAGTGCTCTGACCCCACGCAAAGCTTATCTTGTTGGCCAGACGGTGCTAGAAGCATCAGCTGTCTGCAGGCGCGGGCCATGGCCCTTGCTCAGCATGGGTTCTGTTTACGTGGGGAGGGCTTGTTCCTGCTTTCTTAGTGATAATGGTAGATTATTTCATTTCTCCCAGAAATGCCAGTAATGAGAATATATTTTTATTATTTAAGTATGTCAGCTTCAAGGAGGGTAGAAAGTAAACAAAAAAAATTTTTTTAATCTAATTTTAGTTCAAATCCCAGCAACCACATGGTGGCTCACAACCATCTGTAATGGGTTCCGATGCCCTCTTCTGGTGCGTCTGAAGGCAGCAACGGTGTACTCATATAAATAAAAATAAATACATCATTTCTTTAAATAAAACCAACTTCAACTAGCAATGGTGGCACACACCTTTAATCCCAGCACTTGGGAGGCAGAGACAGGTGAATTTCTGAGTTCGAGGCCAGCTTGGTCTACAGAATGAGTTCCAGGACAGCCAGGGCTACACAGAGAAACCCTGTCTGGAAAAACAAAACAAAATAATAATAATAAATAAACAAAGTTTAAGGAGGGTGGGATGCACCTTTATTTTAAGCTACTCAGAACTCAGAATTTTGAGGCAAGCCTGAACAATATAGCAAGACCTTGTCTAAAATTATAAAGGAGAAAATAGGTCTTGGGGCTAACATTTGCAGTCTCAGCCTCAGGAGGCTATGGCAGGAAAATTGCTGTGACTTTCAGGCTAGCCCAGGCTACATAGTGAATTTCAGGTCATCCTGGCATAGAAAGCAAGGCTCTCTTTTAAAAAAAAAAAAAGGAGAGTTGGTTAGATGGTTCAGTGGATAAAAGCGCTTGCCACTAAATCTGATGGCCCGTGTTGGGTCCTGGGCCCCATGTGGTAGAAGGCAGGAACCAACCATGACCTCCACACTCGGGTGATACTGAGCACAAATAGACAATTTAAAGGAAGAAGCCGGTAAGAACAGGACAAACAGAAGTACTTATGTGGAGCATGGTGGCATGTGACTAATTCCAGCACTCAGGATGCAGAGGCAGGAGAGAGAACTAAAACTAGAGACCAGCTTACCTAATGAGCTTAAGGACCTTGTCTCACAAATAAACAAACATCCGCTATTGATGCTCCTAATCTAAGGGTTTTATTTTTAGAACTCTATCAGATTGGGGAATAATCCAGAGCCTGAGTGTTATGTTCTAACATGTCTGATGTAGCCCAGGCTGGACTTGAGTTCATTCTGTAGCTCTGAACTCCCCACCTTTTCCTCCACTACCCAAGTGCTAGAATTGCAGGTATGTGCCACACACCTGGCCGCCTTAGCCGGGAGACTAGAACTCCTTCCTTAGACCAGGCTGGCTTGGAACTCACGGAGATCTGCGGGCCTCTTCCTCCCTGGTGCTGGGATTACAGACGTCACCACCACCACCCAGCTCTTAGAGAATTTATTTTACTGGCAAGCAAAATGTTCTCACCTTTGAGAAGTTTGGGTCCAGGGTGGATTATAGGGAATGTTGAGGCGTGGGGTGGTCAGGTCTGGGCACAGGTGAAGGACAGAACTGGGGAATGAGCCTCGGGTGTTCTTTTCTTGTGGTCACATGTTTCGTCTCTGTGGCTTACTTTCAGACTGGACTATTCAGGGATTGCGCTACTGATTATGGGGAGCTTCGTCCCCTGGCTCTATTACTCCTTCTACTGCTCCCCACAGCCACGGCTCATCTACCTCTCCATTGTCTGTGTCCTGGGCATCTCTGCCATCATTGTGGCACAATGGGATCGGTTTGCCACTCCCAAGCACCGGCAGACAAGAGCAGGTGAGTAGGAACAAACAGGCTTGGTGTGACCTGCCTCTAATGCAAAGGCTCTGGACTTTCTACTGCCATGGCCCCTTAATGCAGTTCCTTATGCTGTGCTAACTCCCAACCGTATCATTATTCTCATTACTGCTTCATAACTACAATTGCTGTTGTTATGAATAGTAATGTAAATATCTGTGATTTCTGGTGGTCTAAGGAGACCCCTTTGCAAAGATTGTTCAACCTTCCAAGGGGTCTAGACCCACAGGTTGAGAGCCTCTGTTTTAATTCCAGTTATTCAGGAGGTTGATGTGGCTGGATCACGTTGAAGGCCAGCCAGGTGGCCCTGTCTCACAGTAAAAGATAAAAGGGCTGACGGAACAGTTGCAAGGAAGAGTGTTTGCCTCTCCCCTAGCATGTGCAAGATCTGGGGTTCAGTCCCTAATACCAGAGTGGGGAGGAGGAAGGGGAAGGGGCTGAGCGGAGAGGAAGACAGTGCTGTGAAGCTCACTGGACCATGTGCTGAATCAGTCCAGCCCATTTTAGGTAATCCACACAAACTGATTGATGTTTAAAACTCAAAAAGTGGAGCAAATTCTCAAAGCTGTTGTCCCTTGGTATTTTAGTGCTAATGGGTCAGGTCATAATACAGCTGGTCAGTGAGCTTTGAGCATATCCATGCTTCGATACTGTAAAATACAGCAAGCACGGCCATTCTAGTGACCAGATCCTAAGCACTAAGACAGGGGATTAAAATTAGCATTCCCAAGCCAGGTATAGTGGTTCTTTTTGGTTTTTTGGATTTGTAGTTTTTTCGAGACAGGGTTTCTCTGTACAGCCCTGGCTGTCCTGGAACTCACTCTGTAGACCAGGTTGGCCTCGAACTCAGAAATCCGCCTTCCTCTGCCTCCCAGAGTGCTGGGATTACAGGCGTGCACCACCACCACCTGGCCAGGTGTAGTGGTTCTTATCCTGGTACTTGGAGAATGAAGCAGGAAGATTGTGTGTTCCAGGCAGCGAGAGAGGAATACAGATCAAGACCCCATCTCAAAACAAATATAAATTTTAAAAAAAGTACACACCCTGATGCATTTTACCAGGAGTGGAATACTTGGTTTGTGAGCATGATGATTAGTAGCAGCTGATATAATAGCGGGCATTTATCTTCCTTCATGTTGACGCCTCTAGAGTATGTGGAGCAATGCCACCAATTACCCCCAGCTTTCAGATGCCTTAACTCTTTGTCTAGTTTATGTGTGTGGGTGTGTGTAGGTGCTCTGCCCACACTTATGTCTGTGCCCCGCCTGCGAGCCTGGTGCCTGCAGATGCTTGAAGAGGATATTGGACCCCCTGGAATATGGGGGGCGACTGTGAGCTGCCGTGTGGGGACTGGAGCTGGAACCCAGGTCCTGTCAAAGAGCAGCCAGTGCTCCTAACTGCAGAGCCACCCTTTGTTTGTTTGGGGTTTTTTGTTCTTGTTTGTTTTTTTAAGATAGGGTTTCTCTGTGTAGCCCTGGCTGCCCTCTGTCATTCTGTAGACAGGCTGGCCTTGAACTCAGAAATCTGCTTTTCACTGCAAAGTAGAGCAGTCTCTGCCCCAGTTCCGCACAGTGTGGGAGCAAGAACTCAGTCCTCCTTTGTTACACATTCATGTGTCCCTGCTGCTTCAGGTGGCTGCTCTTCTGAGTATAGACTTCTGTTCAGATGATCAGACTTGTGGTTACTTCTGTCTTCTGTGATTTTATTAGGAATTTTGTGCTTGGATCCGGTGTGCTTTGATCTAATGTATTCCTTCCTGTCTGTCCCCTTCCACCCTCGGGCCTGCCTTTTTTTTTTTTTTACATTGCCCATTAGTCAGTGCTGCCCAATGTACACAGGGAATGGTGCCCTCACTGAAGCACAGACAGCCCCCCAGTGGCCATACCCCTCAAAGAAAAATGGACCGCTTTCTCAGTATCTATCAACTCTCACTAGCTCCTCTGGGATGGGACCTTGTGAACCTCTCCCCAGCCCATGCTAGAATTTTGACTGGCTTTATTCTGTGCAGGTTTTTAAATAATCTTTAAAAAAAAAAAAGATGTATTATTTATGTGTCTTACTGTGTATCTCCACGAAGAGTGAGATCTCCTGGAGCTGCACGTCAGGGCTTGGGTGTGTCTTAGAGTATGTGCATGTGCCCATGGCGGCCACGGAGAGTGAGATCACCTGGGTGCTGGGAAGTCTCTGGAAGAGCAGCAAACCCCACTGTACCAGGCTATCTCTGCAACCCTTTCTATGTTCTTAATGGGAGTCCTACTCTTCCGGCTTTGGGGCCACACTAGGTCTTGGCTTGGGGCTATACCAAATTGACTTATCAGATGAGTTTAAACAAACTTTATTGTTTGTTTGTTTGTTTTTGGTGTGTTTGGTTATCTGTAGTTTTTCAAATTTTTTATGATCAGATGAATTTTAACAAACTTTAAAACAAAAGTCTTACTACTGGCTGACCCAGAACTCAGTATGTAGACCAGGCTGGCCTGGAACTAAATGAGATCCAACTTCCTCTGCCTGTTGAATTCTAGGATTAAAGGAGTACACCACTATGCTAGCTAGCTTCCTGCTTTATTTATTTTATTTGTATATGTGTGAATCTGTGTCTGTTATGTATGTGCAAGTGCCCAAAGAGGTCCTAACCTTTCTAAATGCGTGTAGTTCATAAGAAACCAGTTGCTTTTCATAGCTACATCATTCCAGAACCACAGCAGCCTTCACACAGCTACTGCCTGTTGACAGTCATGTCTGTTCTGTTCAGGAGTGTTCCTGGGACTTGGCTTGAGTGGTGTTGTACCCACCATGCACTTTACTATCGCTGAGGGCTTTGTCAAGGCCACCACGGTGGGCCAGATGGGCTGGTTCTTCCTCATGGCCGTGATGTACATCACCGGAGCTGGCCTTTATGCTGCTCGGATTCCTGAGCGCTTCTTTCCTGGAAAATTTGACATATGGGTAAGAAATGACTCTTAGCCGGGCCTGTGGTGGTGAGTGACTGGCCCAGGTCAGAGCTCTGAGTAGAAGGTGGTAAGAGATTCGGGCCAGGAAGTACCTGAGTGTATGTTGTGTGTGAAGGAAAAGGATGAGGAAGCTCAATCCGGTCTCAGAGCTTCTTGTTGTATGCTCTAGAACAAGTATCACTGTGATGTAAAGCAGCTTTTACGGAGAAACCAGAAGAGGCAAATTTTTCTCTGACTCCTCTGTCCTAAAGGTGGGTCTCTGTTTGTTCCCACAGTTCCAGTCTCATCAGATTTTCCACGTCCTGGTGGTGGCAGCAGCTTTCGTCCACTTCTATGGGGTGTCCAACCTTCAGGAATTCCGTTATGGCCTAGAAGGTGGCTGTACCGACGACTCCCTTCTCTGAGCCTCCCTACCTGAGGGGTGGAGGAGGAACTTCCCAAGTGCTTTTAAAAATAACTTCTTTGCTGAAGTATGAGGAAGAGTCCGAGTTGTCTGTTTCTAGAAGAAACCTCTTAGAGAAGTCAGTAGCAGTGACGCTTGAGCTCACTGTCACAGCCTCCGGGCGGTGGGTGCCCTTCCCGTGTGCATGCCCGGCAGGCACCTCGGCAAGGCAGCTGCTGGTCGGGCCTTCACGGATAGGATGTGGGAGCTCATGTTGAGATTTTACCCATTCCTCCAGCCATTTTGGGAAAGAAATTATGAACTGGGATTCTTCAGAAATTATGTTTTGTTTTTTCTTGAAGAAAATATCCCTCCCTTACCCCCATCCTTACTTTGTAACCTGGCTGATAATGGGCCATCCATTTTTGTAGCACACTTTTCAGAAACAATTATAACCTGGTCCCATCTTTCTAGGACAAACAAAGCCACGCCTTGATGTAGCCCGGCTAATCATGGAAGTACGTCCAGGCTTCAAGTAACTTGAGTTTAAATCCTTTTTTTTCTTGGCAGAGTAATGTAAAATTAAAATGGGGAAGATATTTAATATTTAATACTAAGCTTTAAAAAGAAACCTGCTATCACTGCTATGTATCTTGATGCAAAGACTATGGTGATAATAAAAGAAAGTACAGACAACGCTTGGCATTCAAAGAGTTAACGTGTGTTGTCTCAACTGTTTGCACACAGTCCCTGAGGCTCGAGGTTTGTGAGGACTCTGGCTTCTACGGAGACACAAATCATACCAACAGATGTGTGTGGTCAGCGAATGTGCATAGCTTAGTTCCTAGCCTCTGGTCTCTAATACAACTTAGTATACCATACAGACTCCTGATTAGGAGAATAACTGTGCAGACTGGGGGTGTCCCTCAGGTGGTAGAGTGTCTGCCTAGCACCCACAGAGCCCAGGGTTTCATCACCATTAGCAGATAAATCAGGCATGGTAGGTCATGCCTATAACACTAACACCAAGGAAATAGTTATATACATGAGACTGTCTCAGAAAAGAAAATCCTTGTGCTACCGTAGTAATTTTGGTTTTTAAGATAAACTCCCTGTGTAGCATTGGTTGTCTTAGAACTCACTTTGTAGACCAGGCTGGCCTCAAACTCACAGAGATCTCCCTGCATCCACCTCCCGAGTGTTGGGATTATTACAGGTGTGTGCCATGACTGCCTGGTAGTGTGGTATTTATTATAAGAGTCTCCAAGGTTGAGGCACACCCGATAACTTAGTTTTAGTAGTACTATTTTGTTGGTGCTAGAGAATTACTCACTCACTATAGTGCTAGATGTAGAAAAACCAGGAAGGGTGGCATGGGCTTGTGATCCCAGAGCTGGGGAGTCAGCCAGGTGGTCACTGCCTCCCTTCACAGCAAAGCTGTCTACTTGACTAGTTTCAGGGCAGAGAACTTGTCAAAAAAAAAAAAAAAAAAAAAAAGGCCAGTGCTTCAGAAATAATTCCTGAGAGTGTTGGCCTGAACATTTGTACTCCTCATACACACTCCACCCACCCACCTGCCAGAAGCCCACCTTGTTTACTGTGATTGTCTCACAAAAGGGTGACTTACTCTTTCGTACCTTTGTGAATTAGACTGAACCTGGGTAGGAAGTTCTGTCCCTTGGGTAGTGTAAGCCGGTAGTGAGGCAGCCAGGGAAGAGCCAAGAATTACACAGTGTAACTGTGTAACACTGTACACAGTTTCAGCTGAGGACAAATGATCCTTTGAAGAAAGAGTTTAGCCAGCATTGTGGTGCACGCCTTTAATAGCAGCAAGCCAGAGACAGAAGGATCTTGAGTTCTAGACAGCTAAGATTACATGGACCCCATCTCTAAGAGAGAGAGAGATAATTCATCTAGGCCAAGAAACAAAAAATGTTTTTTAGTCTTAAGTGATAACTCAGAAAACAGAAATTAAAAGCAAAGGAACAAAGGTGGGTGTGAAGGCGCAGCTTTTCATCTCTAGTGAGGTCCAGCTCAGCCAGGGCCAACACAGTGAGCTTGTCTCAAGCGAAGACCAGAGAATCTGTTTGCCTCCAGCTATACAGGCATAGTTATTGTAGCCCAGTCAGGCCTCACACTGGATGTGGAACCAGGGATGGTCTTGAACTCTTGGTGGTCCCGTCTCTACCTCCTTAATCCTGGGATTACAGGCATTCACCACACCCTCTAAAAATTGTACCCTATCCCAAGCGTAAGTCTCCTATTCATCTGTCATTTACAGTCATTTGCTATTTGTAATATTTGCAATTATCATTTTCAAGACAGGGTTTCTCTGTGTAGTCCCAGCTATCCTGGCCTTACTTTGTAGACCAGGTTGGTCTCGAACTCACAGAGATCCAAGTGTTGGGATTAAAAATATGCACCACCATGCCCATCTTAATATTTTAGTCTTCTGGTCAGTTGGAGTCTATAACCAAAACCTCATAGGGTGTAGCCAGTTCTAATTTTAGGAAAACATTAGCTTTTAATGTACAGATAATTACGACAAATAATTTCACTCGCCTGTTTTGCTGTCATCAGATACTGGTTGTCGGAAGCAAATATACAGTCATAGTACAGAAGAAATCAGTCCTGCAGGAACAGGACGTGTTCTGAGCCACTAAACTCTCTCCAGCTCCAAGTACCACTTTTTAAAATTTGTTCTTTGTTTGTTGGGCTTTGGATTTGTGGATGGTTTTGGCATTTTCTTTTTGTTTTTTGTTTGCTTGTTTTTTGAGATACTGGTCTAACTCTGCCGTCCTGGTTGGCCTGAAATTTGCTGTGTAGACCAGACCAGCCTCAAATTCATGGGATCCATCTCCTTCCGCCTCTCAAGTGCTGGGATCAAAGGTGTGTGCTTCTACTCCTTATAAATTCTCTTTTTCAATTAATACTTTATCAATATATCCTGTCTTTCAACATTTTGTTTTGTTTGTGGGAGTTTTGGGTTTTTTTTTGTTTTTGTTTTGTTTTGTTTTGTTTTGTTTTTTTGAGTTAGTATTTCTTTGTTCTGGACTTGATTTATAGACCAGGCTGGCCTCAGACTCACAGAGACCTGCCTGTTTCTACTCCCTAGTGCTGGAACTAAAGCCCTGCACCACCACACTGGGCTTCTAACATTATTTTATTTTATTTTATTTTTTGAGACAGGGTTTCTGTGTAGCCCTGGCTGTCCTGGAACTCACTCTAGACCAGACTGGCCTCAAACTCAGCAATATGCCTACCTCTGCCACCCAAGTGCTGGGATTAAAGGCTTGCACCACCACCACTGCCCAGCTCTAACATGAAATTTAAAGGTATGCCCTTCATTATTTTTAGCAAATATAGCTTGTTCTGAAATAGACTATTGGATAAAAATAGCCTGGAATTTTGGTGTATCTCTGTCTGTCTGTCTGTCTGTCTGTCTGTCTATCTATCTATCTATCTATCTATCTATCTATCTATCTATCTATCTATCTTTTTGAGACAGGGTTTCTCTTCTGTGTAACCCTGGCTGTCCTGGAACTCACTCTGTAGACCAGGCCAAACTCAGAGATCCACCTGCCTCTGCCTCCCAAGTGCTGGGATTAGGTGTATCTCTTATTAGTAAGAGTAAAAGAGCAGTGTTACTGTGATAGGTGAAAGTCTTAGAGGGCTTCCCAGATTATTAATTTGTTATATTTTGAACCGCTTTAATACCAGTAAATCACTGTAATTCACTTGGTTGGGACTGATTATTATGTTTCCCTTTTTATTATTGGATAATAATAAAATGCTTGGATTTTTTATTCCCTTTTTATTATTGGATAATAGTAAAATGCTTGGATTAAAAGCATGTGCCACCACCGCCTGGCACATTTACTCATTTTAACAGGACTGGCCCAAGTAGCAAAATCCCGTTTTAAGATTTATTTTTCAGGCTGGAGAGATGTCTCAGCAGTTAAGAGCATTGACTGTTCTTCCAGAGGTCATGAGTTCAAATCCCAGCAACCACATGGGGGCCCACAACCATCTGTAATGATATCGGATGCCCTCTTTGTGGTGTGTCTGAAGACAGCTACAGTGTACTTATATATAATAAATAAATAAATCTTTTTTAAAAAAGATTTATTTTTCACACCTTTAATCCCAGTGCTTTGGAGGCAGGCAGAGGCAGGCTTATTTCTGAGTTCAAGGCCAGCCTGGTCTACAGAGAGGACAACCAGAGAAACCCTGTCTCAGAAAAAAGAAAAGAAAAGAAAAAGATTTATTTTTAAACAAGGTGTGTTGATGGTGTACCACTTTAATCCCAGTGCTAGCAAGGCAGAACCAGATGGCTCATTTGAGGCCAGCCTGGTCTACACAGTGAGTTTCCGCACAGCTGGGTCTACACAGAGAAACCCTGTTGTGAAATTTTTTTTAAAGGATCTGTTTTATTTGGGGGGGGGGTATGTGGCACTTGGGCACACATATAGAGGTCCTCCCATGTATGTGTGGGCCAGCAGAGGCTGGAAAGAGGAGCTTGGATCCCTTGAAGCTGAAGATGTGTGCACTTGTGAGCTGACAGACGTGGCACTGGGAACAAAACTCAAATCCTTTGGAAGAACAAGCACTCTTCAACACTGAGCCGTCTCTCCAGCGCCATGAATAATTCTTTGTAATAGAATTTTTCCTACTGCTGTGATGGTGGCTTTTCTGGCAGAGGAAGTCTTCAGCTCAGTCCAAAAGCATGCAAACGTAGCATTTGGATCTATTTCAGCTTTAAGTAGGACAATTTGGATAAAATCTTATCATCGGGTATCAAATATTTCATATAGGAATGGGGTAAAGCAGAACTCTTGTTCTTCAATCCAGTTTTTTTGGTTTTTGTTTTTGTTTTTGGATTTGGTATTTTCGAGACAGGGCTTCTCTGTGTAGCCTGGCTGTCCTGGAACTCACTCTGTAGACCAGGCTGGCCTCGAACTCACTGGGATTACAGGCATGCGCCACCACCGCCCGGCTTTCAATCCAGTTTTTAAAAATGGAAATGTACAAGCAGTGTAGGTAGAGAGTTGGACTTTATTTTCATGGTGGATTGATGAGGAATGACACCCCCCCTACCCCCCCCCCCCCCCCCCCCCCCGCAGAGCCTGTTGGATTTGAATGCTGGGTCTTTAGGGAGTGGGGCTACCTGACAGGAATTAGGGGGCGTGGCCTACTGGAGGAAGTGGTGATGGGGGCGGACTTTGGGCTTTCAAAAGTTCAAGCCAGTACCAGTATCTCTTGGCAGCCTGCAGACCCAGATGTAGAATTCTCGGCTCCTTCAGCACCATATCTGCCTGCCCGAGGCCATGCTTTTTTTTTTTTTTTTTTCCCCAGTTTTTTCGAGACAGGGTTTCTCCTTGTAGTGCTGGCTGTCCTGGAACTCACTTTGTAGACCAGGCTGGCCTTGAACTCAGAAATCCGCCTGCCTCTGCCTCCCAGAGTGCTGGGATTATAGGCGTGCGCCACCACTGCCCGGTTCATGCTTCTTACCTTAATGATAATGGACTAAACCTCTGAACCTGTAAGCCAGCCTCAGTTAAATGTTGTCCTTTATAAAAGTTGCTAGGGTCGTGGTATCTCTTCACAGCAATGGAAACCCTAACTAGCTAACTTTATATCGATTTTTTTTTTTGACCAAAGAAATTGCTTTTCATTTTTATTTTGTGAGAGTATGTCAGGCTATCCTTCAACTCACTCTGTAGCCCAGGCTAACCCTGAGTCAGCCACAAGAGTAGCTGGGATTACAAGTATGTACCACCAGAGTTTTTTTTTTAAGTTGGTCCCACTATGTAACACAGCCAGGTCTAAAACGATCTGTAGAGCAGGCTGGCTTTGAATTTATTAAGATCTCCCTGCCTCTGCCTCTTAAGTGCTGGAGTCATAACTGTTATCTTTCACAAATGTTTTTCATACTTTGGCTTTCAAGTTTTGCCCTCACCTTTTCTATCATGGAAGAAAAATCCTAGGACAAGAGGAGTTTACACTCAGTTTGTAAAAAACATTTTTTTCTTAATGAGGTTACTATGTTTTTTTGAAAATCTGTATCCAAAACACAGGCAAGAACTGTTAACATGGATGGGATCTGTAGGTCTTGGAAAGTGTCTGGCATGGATGAACCCCTCTCTACGTTCAATCCCTAGTGCCTCATAGACCAGGCATGGTTCGCTTGGGGCGTGCAGTCTGTAGTTGAGCACTCAGGAGTGCAGACGTAGGGGGATTGGAAGTTGACAAATTCAGTGTCAGATATAAGGCACTGAGAAACTGACTCTCCTG